>NW_020954600.1:898068-992000 GCF_900497805.2 Vombatus ursinus
GATTTCTGTGGACGAGCTGGGTGGGATTTCTGTGGACGAGCTGGGTGAGACTTCAGGGTCAGCGTTGATTTTTTTGATAAAGAATGTTTCTTGTCTGGCGTAGGGGATAGAGTACTCATGATAGAATCAGGAGGACATGGGTTCAAATCCTACCTTTTAAAAAAAATCCTACCTCTTAATGACTGTCTGAACCTGGGCAAGTCACTTAATCTCTTTCAGCCTCAATTTCCTCATATACAAACTGGGGATAATAACACCTACAGTATCTACCTCATAGGCTTGTTGTAAGCCTCCAGGGCGAAATAGTAGGTAAAGAAAGGGTTTTGCAGACTTTAAATCACCCTGTACATGTCAGGAGTTAGGTTATGATTCATTAGTCTTACCGTACTTTAGACTTTCCCAAAGCATTTTCATATTCATTTTGTCATTTGATCATGATAATCCTGAGAAACATGCAGGGTAGGTGGTGGTTTTCCATTTTACAGATGAAGAATTGAGGCACAGAAAAAGAGCTTAAATGATTTAGCTGAGGTCATTCAGGCAGGGAATTGCCATAGGGGATAGGGCCCTGGGTTAAGAAGACCAGAGTTCAAATCCTGCCTCAGACATTTATTAGCAGTGTGACCCTGGGCAAGTCATTTCACCTTGTTTGCCTCAGTTTCCTTATGTAAAATGGTGATAATAACAGCACCTACCTCCCAGGACTGTTGTGAGGATGAAATGAGATGACATATCTAAACAGTAATGGAAACTCTGGTCGTCGTTGCTGTTGTGATTATCATCAAGCCTGTGACATAGGTAGGCCTAGACCTCAGTCTCTCTGCCCTTGGCCTAGTACTTTCTCTCTCTGATTCCATCCTCTTTCCCAAGGAACTTGTAAGGCTGCCGTGGGGAAAGATGGCAGCCCTCCCTAGGAGAGTCCTTGGTTCTGCTGACACCAGGGACTTTGTCTGTCTGCGGGTGTTTGGAGAGGGACCAGGGGCTTTCTGTGGCTTGGGGAAGAGATCTCTGTCTTGAGCCCTTGGAAATGGGGGCGTTGGGGCCCTCTGGACATCTTCCGCCCCTGCTATCTAATCCCTGGCCAGATCGTGTGACCCGGCTGGCATTCCCCCTGCTGGAGTCTGGCACTTTGGATAGCAGCTGCTGTGTCAGGGGAGCAGGGCACCGGCCTGACTGACCGCCCCCCCCCCCAACCTGCACTTTTCAGATTAGGAAGGAGACAGCGTGGGAGCTTGGAGTGGCAGCCCCCCAAGGCCCTTGGTTGTCATCTTGAGGCCCAGGTATGCTGGGTGGTGATTGGGAGCAGGGTGGAGAATGGGGATGAAGCGGGGGGGGCGGCAGTAGGGTATTATGGGAGGTGGTATGTGGAATGATCCCGATTTGGAACAGGGAGAATGGGGAGTTTCTAGGTGAGGAGAAGCCCTTCCACCTGCCTCTCCCTCTGCTGGACCATTCTGGTCACTCCCAACTCTGCTAGCTGTGGGGCTGGGGGAGGGCTGGGGGCTTTTTATATCTTAGAATGTGTGTCTGTGGCCAAATTTGCCCCTCCCTTGGGCAAGGCAGGACACAGGCTTTTCCGCTGACTGTGCCGGCCCTCTGCAGCTGCCTGGGAATCCGCCACCATTCGGTGCTGTGGTAACATGATGGCTCCGGAGGACGACGCGGGCGGGGAGATCCCTGGGGGCAGTTTCTGGGAGGTGAGGGGCCCTGGATGTTGGTGGCAGGCCTGGACTTTGATGGGAGGGAAGGAGGTGAGGGTCCCATGCCAGTCTGAATTCTCACCCTTTGGAGTCAGTATAGAGGACCTGGGGCAGAATCCTGTCTCTGGCCCTTTCCACTTGGGTCACCTTGGGCAAGTCAATTGACTTCCTGGGGCCTTAGTCTCCTTAATGTGAAAAGAGGGGATTGGACCAGTTGGCCACTCAGGTGCTGTCCTGCCCTTGACCTACAGTCTCTGGTTCTTTCCTCCTAAACACAGTTTCTCGGGGCTGATGTTCTTTTCAGAGGGTGCCCTTATATCAGGTTGTGGCTCGAGATGAGCTTTTGTGTCTAGTAAAAGAAACATTTCTACTTTCTCTAGGCTGGGAACTACAAACGGACAGTCCAGCGTGTGGAGGACGGCCACCGGGTCTGTGGGGACCTAGTCAGTTGTTTTCAGGAGCGAGCCCGGATTGAGAAGGCCTACGCCCAGCAGCTGGCTGACTGGGCCCGCAAGTGGAGAGGGGCTGTGGAGAAGGGTAGGCAGGGGCTCCATCTTTGTGTCTCCTCCGCCTGGTACACAGCAGGCACTTAAAAAATGCCCTGGACGAGGCGTATGGTGGGAGACCACTGGAGGAGAAGGGCCTGGGGTTGGGTCTTCCCCCAGTGCCTTCCCCTGACCCAGCATGTCCCTACCTCCCAGGCCCCCAGTATGGCACTCTGGAGAAGGCGTGGCACGCCTTCCTAACAGCAGCGGAGCGACTGAGTGCCTTGCACCTAGAGGTACGGGATAAGCTCCACGGAGAAGACAGTGACCGGATTCGAGCCTGGCAGCGGGAAGCCTTCCACCGGCCTGTCCTGGGAGGCTTCCGAGAAAGCCGGGCAGCGGAGGATGGCTTCCGAAAGGCCCAGAAGCCCTGGGTGAAGAGGCTGAAGGAGGTGAGGCCAGGGGAGGGCGTGTGGAAAAGGTTGGGTCAGGTTGGCGGAGGCTGGCGCCCTGGGAGAACTGGGGGGCACAGGTGCAGGGTGGCGTGCGGGGCCTGGAGCCTTGTGCCCACCTGCTTCAGGTGGAGGCCTCCAAGAAGAGCTACCACTCAGCGTGCAAGGAGGAGAAGACGGCACAGACTCGTGAAAGCCACGCGCGTGCTGACAACGCTGTGTCCCAGGACCAGCTGCGGAAGCTGCAAGAGCGGGTGGAGCGTTGTGGCAAGGAGGTCGAGAAGGTACCAACTGCCAGGGCTGGCCCTGGGCAGAGCGCCGGATTCGGTGATGTTCCCCCTCCCCGTGGCCATGCGTGGCCCGGCTTCTCAGGGCCAGAAGGTACCTCCCGGGTCAAGCGCCACGTGTGGCCACACTGCTAGGAGGGGGCAAAGCTGGCAGGTGAACCCAGGCCCTCTGATTCCCCCACTGCTCCTCCTCTTCCCCCCAGATGCACTCATCTCCTTCACCCTGAGGCATTTAAAGAGAATCCTGAAAGGGGAGAGGGGGCAGCAGTGATTATCCACCCAAAAAAGTGAAACGTGAATGATGTCCAGGCGCTTGGGCAAAGGAGGGATCTGGGGACGTGGGGAACCGCCCCCCCCAGCCCTCCTCAAGGGACCCAAGTGTGGGTTGGGCTGAGGAGGAGCGCCGACCCACTTCCCCTCCCCCTCTCCCCTTTCCCGGCCATTGCAGACGAAAGTCCAGTATGAGCAGACGCTGGCGGAGCTTCACCGCTACACCCCCCGTTACATGGAGGACATGGAGCAAGTGTTTGAAGGGTGCCAGACAGCAGAGCGCCAGCGCCTTCTCTTCTGCAAAGACATGCTGCTCACCTTCCACCAACATCTAGACCTCTCTAGCAATGACAGGTGCAGCTGCCTGCAGGGACCCCACCCCTATTTTATAGCTGAGGAAACTGAGGCCCAGAGAGGATAGAGGGTGTGTCTGGTGTCACGCAGGTAGTCCCTTGTGGGCCTCTGGTTCTGACTGCCTCTGTAACCTCCTTCCATCTGCTCAGGGCCTTGCATAGGTCTGAATTTCATGGAATCGATGGAGGGAGGAAAGGTGGGGAGACTGGGATCTGGGACTGGGTCTTGGCATCTTGGCTGTTCTGGGGGCAGCCTGAGGACTGTGACTTGGGCCTCCAGGTTCCAGCAGCTCCACCGGGACCTGCACCAGGGCATCATGGCTGCCAACGATGAGGAGGACCTGCGCTGGTGGCGGAGCACCCACGGGCCAGGCATGGCCATGAACTGGCCACAGTTTGAGGTGGGCGTGTTCTGGGCCTGAGTAATGACACTGCACTGGCTCTCCCCCCGCCATTCCCTCTCGGGACCATGTATTCTCTTTTATTGAGTTTACTGACGTGTAATAAAGGCCTGAGGATCATCATAATTGGGGGGAGAGCAGAGAGACAAGAGAGGACAATTGGGAAGGAGAGTGGTAGAGAGAGGCAGGGAGAGAGAAAGAGAACAGGGAAAGAGACAGAAACAGAAAGAAACAAAGAGACGGAGAGAGTGGAAGGAGAGAGGAAAGAGGGTGGGAGAGAGACAGAGACAGAGAGAGGGGAGAAGGGAGGGAGGGAGAGAGAGTGACGGAGCTAGCACTCTCCCCAGACTCCCTTCCCTTCCCTCAGTAAAATGCCTCCTTGGCCCCAGGCTTAAGAGGCCTCCCTTTGCCACCTGCAGGAGTGGTCTTTGGACACTCAGCGGACAATTAGCCGGAAGGAGAAAGGCAGCCGGAACCCAGATGAAGTGACATTGACCAGCATCGTGGCCACGCGGGATGGCTCTGTGCCCCCTCCACAGTCACCAGGAAGCCCAGGGTGAGAGGGCACAGAGCTTGGGGGGAGACTGGGGGCTGCCTGGCCTTGGGCCTTCTCTTCCATGGAGGTTTGATGGCTGGGTCGAGACATGTGGATGAAGCCGCTCTTCCTGCTACGTACTGAAAGGTGGGAGGGGGCGGATGAGGAGGCTGGGCATGTGTCCTTCCTGCCCGTGCAGACGTGGCAAAGGATGCTGGGGGCGGGGGGGGTTGGGCTTTTTAAATTTTTTTTTTAATTTTGCTAACTCCTGGGTGGGTGTGTGTGTGTGTGTGTGTGTGTGTGTGTGTGTGTGTGTGTGTGTGTGTATGTGTCAGTCAAGAGTCAATGCATCTAAGGGGACAGAAGTCTCTGGCCTCTAGGCTGTTCTCCATTTCCCTTCCTCTCTCTTTCTTTACCCACTTCCCCACTGCCATGTCTCCTGGAGGCAGAGGGGAAACCCTGGCTCAGGGAAATGGGAGCCAGTTTAATACTGGGGACAGTTTTTCTCAAGTGAAAGCGAAGGCAGCGTGGTATAGTAGTTAGAACTTGAGAGTAGTCCTGGGTTCAAATCTAGCCTCAGATACTTACTTGCTTTATGACCTTGGGCAAGTCATTTCCCTCTTTTGGGCCTCTGGCACCTTGAGGTGCTTAGATTCAGTGGCCTCTGTGGTCCCTTCCTGATCTCCAATCCTCTGATCTCTAAGTGGCTGTTTGCCCCCTGGTCTCCAGGACTCCATTCAAGGCCTTGTTTCCCTGGCCCTCCTCTGGCCCAGGTGTGGGCATGATCTGAAGCCTCCGTCCCATTCCCCTGCCCCCTTCATCACAGTAGACTCCAGGGTTTGCCTGATGTACTGCCTCTGACCCCCAGCAGGAATGGGCAGGATGAGGAGTGGTCAGACGATGAGAGTCCCCGGAAGGGTGCCATGGGGGTCCGGGTGCGGGCGCTGTATGATTACTCAGGCCAGGAAGCAGATGAGCTGAGTTTCAGAGCAGGTATGATGATGCTGTCCTGTCTCCCTTCCCTTCTCACTTCTTCGGGTCACCCCCCAGGTACCAGGGTGGAAAATGTGTTTCTGCTTTTCTGCAACTCACTGGGCTACAGGGAGAGAGATGAGGAGTTTCATGCGTTCCCCCTCGGGCCTGTGGCTTCAGGCTGTGTGCCGAGCAGACCCCCGTGCTCCCCGCTGGGCTCTGCAGGGTCCTGGGATGGAGGGGCCTGTAAGGCTTCCAGGCTGCTTGTCCTTGGTCTCTGGCTAGATCAGGCCTTCTTCACCGGGGTCTGTGACTTGTTTTTTCAAAAACACTTTGATAACTATGTCAACGGGACTGGTTTCCTTCATACTCCTGTGTATTTTATTCTATGCATTTAAAAATCATTATTTTGAGAAGGCGTCTGTAGGCCTTACCAGCCTGCCCCTGGGGTCTGTGGGACCAAAAGGGTTACGAGCCCCTCTTCTCAGAGACATTCTTCCCGTGACCCCGGGACTGGGGTGGGGTGGGGAAAGCTAGGAGGGCCAGGGGCGGCGCTGCCCAGCAATGCTGTGACTTCTCTGCAGGTGAGGAGCTGCTGAAAATGAGTGACGAGGACGAACAGGGCTGGTGCCAAGGCCAGCTACAGAGTGGGCGTGTTGGCCTTTACCCTGCCAACTACGTGGAGTGTGTGGGGGCCTGATGGCCCTCTGCCGGCCCGGGGCCGGGCTCAGCCACCCCCAGCCCGTCGCCTCCCTCCTCCATCAGTGAGCCCTGGTGGGGAGGCACAGTGTTCTTGGGACTCGGGGCAGGGGAACGGCCTGGGAAAGGGTGAGGCCATTGCAGGGAAGGGTTCCAGCCTTGGGCAGGAACCTACGGGCCGAGGGAGAGGTTCCGGGCCTCCCTCCTCCCCACAGCTCCCCAAGCCGAGATGCCCCTGTACTCGGCTTCTGTGTGCCAAGGGGGTGGGGTAGTTCTGCTCCAGTGGTCTTCCTCTCCTTTACCTATGGTTTGTTCCTAATGTGCATTAAACCTGAGAAACAGCAGTAGATGTTAGAGTCATCGCCTGGCGTCCTTCTGTCCAGTCCTAGGCCCCGTGGCACCGGAGCGTTCCTGGCCTGACCCCGAGGGCCGGGATGGCCCCCAGGCCGAGCAGGCAGGAATGGGGAGGGGAGGCGGAAGGAGTTGGGCTGGCCTTCCTGAAGGCCTTGGTGAGGGCTAGGTGGAAGGGACCCTCTGCAGCAGGGCCGTGCCTGCCGAAGCACATTAACAAAATAAATAAAACTACACCAATACAGCACAGAGAATGTTAATGGAGGGTTTTCTAGGTCAGTCTGCAGCTGCAGGGATCCCGTCTTGTTGAGTTTGATGGGACTGCTCCAATGTGCCCCCACATCCCCCTCTTTTTAGACATGAAGAATGTATGCCCCAGCTCCCCCGGGGACTAAGAGGCAGAGCCAGGAGGCAGGCCCCAATGCTTGTACCACACTGCCTCCCAAACAATGGTCCAAGCCCCGCATCGTGCACGGGCAGCCCAGCCCTCAGATCTCTGCCGGCTCTAAAACTTATTCTCTAAAACAGGCCTATTAGGCCTAGTTTATTTTAACCTAGGCCTACTAGGACAGCCCAGATCATATAGGGTGTAGGAACTGGAAGAGTCAACATTCGCACCCAGGTCACAGTGGGTACAGTAATCGCAAGAGTCAGGATTCAAACCTAGATCACATAGGGGACAGGAATTGGAAGAGTCAAGATTCGAACCCAGATTCTCTGACTATCAATTCGGTGTTCTTCCCACTTGCCCATGCTGTTTCCAAACCAGACCTTGGAGAGCTTCTAATCTAACTTTCCTCATCTTAAGGATGAGAAGATGATACTTGGGGGTTGAAAAGAGCACGGGTGGAGTCAGAGGACCTGGGTTCAGATCCACACTCTCTGTGGGACCTTGGAAGAGTCACATGACTTCTTCTGAGGCCGGTTTTCCCACCCGTGAAATGATGGGGTTGGACGAGAGCTCCCTGGAGTTCCTTCTGGCCCCAGTGCTATGACGCTGAAGGGAATCTGCCCAAAGTTACCCAGCCGATTTGTGGAAGATCTGGGACTGGAAAGCAGTCACTGCCTCCAGACTTGGGGAACAGGGCCAAGCTTGCAGTGAGCCCGGCCCTTCAGTTTCTTGGATTCATGTGGAACTGAGCCCTAGAGATCGTGGAGTCTGATCCTTCCATTTTACAGATGAGAAGACTGACGCTTAGAGCAGTGGACTGATTTGCCCAGAGTTCTTTGACTCCACATCTAGGGCTTTCCCCATTGCACCAAAGCTGCCTTTTACCAGAGGTGTGGATGAGAAAATCTCTTCTAACTCTAAATGTGAGACTCTTGGGCTGGGGGCCGGAGCTGGGGATGGAAATCTCCCCTCATGGAGAGGTTGGCTCTGCTGATGCCTGGAGAAAACCTGGCCCAAAGTCCTGGTTCTCTGGGAATCCCCTGAGGCTCTGGGGGGATGTCTGAGGAGTGACCTAATTGGAAGAAGCAGGAAATGGACCGTACGTTTTCTTTTCTGACCATGGCGCATCCCAAGAGGGCCATCACTATTCTTGTGCAGACTGGAGGATCACCTGGACAAAGTGGGAATGTCTAGCCTGGAGAAGGGAAGACCTGGGATACGAATGAGCATTTGAAGGGCTGCTATGTGAAGAGATCCTGGATTTGTAGTCAGATGACCTGGGTTCAAGACATGGCTTTGTGTGACTGGGCAGGCCCTTCAGGCCTCAGTGTCCTTATCTGTCAGTCACTCAGTAAATTTCTATTAAGGACCTGCTCTGATCCCTGACACTGTCACTGGAGATAGAAAAGAAGGGAAAGACAATCCCTGCCCTCCAGGAACTCACAATCTAATGGGGGAGACAATGAGCAAATATACGAAAAGCTCTAGACGGGATGAATAATTATAAAGAATTACAAAGGGTCTGCACTAGACTTAAGAGGGGTTGGGGAAGCTTCCAGTAGAAGATGGGAATTGTGTTGGGATACAAAGGAAGCCAGGGAGGTCAGCAGGCAGAACGGGTGGGGAGAGCAGTTCGGGCTGGGGTCCACCAGAAAGAATGCCCAGAGGCAAGACGTATTGTTGTTCTTGTATGTGAAGAACAGCCAGGAGGCCAGGGTCACCAGATCAAAGAGTATATGTTGGGGAGTAAAGTACAAGGCTAGAAAGGTGGAAGGGGGCCTGGTTATGAAGGGCTGTGAATGTCAAACAGAGCATTTCGTATTTGGTCCTACTGGAGTTGATCAAGTGGGGGGGGGAGGGGTGACGTGATCGGACCTGTGCTGTAGGAAAATCACTTTGACATCTAAATGAAGGATGAACTGGGGAGGGGAAGGGACCTGAGCTAGCATCCAGCAAAGGAGACAGAGAAGGCCCGGTCAGATAGGAAGGAGGAAAACCAGGACACAGACAGACAGACAGAGACAGACAAAAGGGAAGAGAGACAGAGAAGGGAAAACAGGGAGAGAAAGAGCCAGAGAAGGGAAGAGAGGGAGGGAGAGAGAGAAGGGAAGAGAGGGAGATAAAGGGAGGGAGAGTTAAGGGAAGGAGAAAAAGACAGAAGGGAAGAGGGAGAGAAAGAGGGAGGGAGAGAGGGAGACAGAGAGGCAGAGAGAAAGAGACAGAGAGAGCGAGCGCTGAGTGTCCTGAAACCCCAGCCAGGAGAGGGTGACTGGCCGTGCCACAGGCTTCAGAGAAGGCAAGAAGAAAAGGTCTTTGGGTTGGGCAGCTATGAGACCACTGGGAACTGTGGATCGAGCAGCTTTGGTGGAATGATGGGAATTCAAAAGCAGGATGTAAGGGGTTAGGAGGAGAGAAAAATGTAAAATTGGGGTGAGAGATGACCTCCGAGGTCCCATAGGTGGTACACAGGATCATGGATGGGAATTCCGGGTCTGGCCCTGCTCTTCTTGGCCCTAGAGGGCGGGGGAGGGAAGAGGAGGGGAAAGGAATACGCATTTATAAAGCGCCTACTGCATGCCAGGCGCTGTGCCTGTCCGCGCTCGTTCCACGAGGGGCTGCCCAGGTGTGAGGCGGGGCGTAAAGCAAAGGCTGGCAGAAACCACCTCTTCCTTCGCATTGTACCTCGGAAACAAGCAGACGCTACGAAGCAGGGCTGGGTGTGGTTTGCTGATTGTCTAGACTTCAGAACCGGTCACAGAAAACGTCAATAATGCAGACTAAACTTAAAAGCGTGTTGTGCATCCATCGTCCCCCCAGACTGTACTTAAGCGGTTAAGTTTCTCGTCGCTGGAGTAATTCAGCAGCGCTGCTCTTCTAAAAGCTGAACCCGAGGTTCCTTCCAGGCCTGGAGTCCAGGATTCCAGAAGAGCTACGGGACGGGCGCCCCTCCCGGCTCCAGGCCCCGGCGCGTGCGACTCATGGTTGATCATCACAGACAGCCGGCCTGGCTCCGCCCACCGGCCGCAGACGTCCCGCCTCCTGGGCGTGCAAATTCCTTCTTACGTCAGCTTCCCTCCGTGGTCGCGTTTTGGGACCAACCAGGACCCGTCGCCCCCCCCAACTCCCCCTCCCCCCCGCCCTAATACAGACCTCGGATTGGCCCGGGGCGGGACGCTAGTCAACTCTGCCATAGGCTGTAGGGTGGCCTCGGAGCCGGCTCGTCGCGGGTTGTTGTTTCTCTCGGGCTGTTGATTGGCTCAGAGAAAACTACGCCATCCCACCCCATTCCCTCCCTGCCGGCTGCCCATTGGGCTGGGCGTGACCCCTCCCATTGCCCCGCCTCCCTTCCCGTGGATTGGCCCTCGGTAGGACCCGTCTGTCGCGGTTGTATCTGGGAAGGAGAGAAAATGGCGGCGGAGCCGAGCAAGACCGAGATTCAGACTCTTTTCAAGAGGCTCCGCGCGGTCCCGACCAACAAGGTGCGGGCCCGGGGCCGTCGGGGCGCGCGGGGAGGGGGCAAGAGGGGAGGGGGCGCCGGCGTGGTCACCGGGGCCCTCCCCCGACGGCTCAGGCCCTGCCGGCGCCCCCGATCCCCGTCCTCGGCCCCCCTCGTCCCCGGGCCCGTTCCCTCTGCCAACCGTCCCCGGGCCTCCGGCCCGTCTCCTCTCTTTCGTCCCAGGCGTGTTTCGACTGCGGCGCCAAGAACCCGAGCTGGGCCAGCATCACCTACGGCGTCTTCCTGTGCATCGACTGCTCTGGGGTGCACCGCTCGCTGGGCGTCCACCTGAGTTTCATCAGGTGGGGCCCCCGCTCCCCCGGGCCCAGCAGCCCTCGGCCACGGAGGCTCCGAGGGGAGGGCAGAAGGGGCGGAGGTCCCCGGGCCAGGGGGGCCCCTCTGAGCCACCCTTCCCAACAAAGCCCGGCCTGAGGCCGCTTTCGGGGCGTGGGGAGGGGGCGCAGATACAGGACTCGGGCTCTGGGGAGGAGCATCCGGGCCTAACCCCGGGCCCCGTGGTCTTCGTGCAGGTCCACAGAGTTGGATTCCAACTGGAGCTGGTTCCAGCTGAGGTGCATGCAGGTCGGGGGCAATGCCAATGCGGTAAGGCTCCTCCCCCACCACCTGGTCCTCTTTGTCAGGGGGAACTGCCCTTGCTGGGCTGTGAGGGTCCCTTTCTGCCATACCTGGTCAAGGTGGCTGGGTATGTCCTACCCCCAGAATCCTGCGGGGCCGCAGTGATGGAGAATCTCTGCATGTCATCTCGGAAGGTGGGAGGAATTGAACCTCTTAGCCTACAGGAGTTTCTTTTCCTGTGAAATGCTCTCCATCATTGGAAGCTGCCCACCTGTCTGCCTTTGTCGCCAGGGTAGCTAGGGCTTAGGAGGGCACATCTACTTGGACTGGTAAGGGGGACTTTGACTTTTGGCATGATTGCCTACTCTTCTCTCCTATCACCAGACGGCTTTCTTCCGCCAGCACGGCTGTACCACTAATGATGCCAACAGCAAATATAACAGCCGTGCAGCCCAGACGTATCGGGAGAAGATTCGGCAACTGGGGAGTGCTGCCCTTGCCAAGTATGGCACTGATGTAAGTGCTGGTCTTGGGTAGAGAGCCGGAAGGTAGGGAAGAGGATGGAGAACAAAGCCCTGAGCTTCAAAGCGTGTTTATTCTCTTCCTTCTAGCTTTGGATAGATAGTATAAACAGTGCTCCTGGCCATTCCCCAGAAAAGAAAGACTCTGATTTCTTCACAGAACATACCCAGGTGAGTACTAGTACAGTTAGAGGAACATTTACCTCCTTGATGCCCACTAAGGTCTTTACTTTCCTCAGACCCAGAGCCTTTATATAGAGATTACAACAGCTCCATTTTCCTTTAATGCAGTGCTAAGCACAAGGAGAGCCTTGTGTCTCAGTAGATTGTAACTTGAGCAGTTTGCTTGTTCAGTGCTTTTGGGTGCGTTATCCTTGCCATCGCTATAGGCTCAGTGTGAAGCCTACATGATTTTACATTTTCCTGTACCGTTAAGTGATCTTAGCCCCTGGAGGGAGGTGACGTTGGGCATCCTAAGTATAGAGCTGTTTTGAAGGGGTATTTCTTATGGACTGATCTCTTACAAGGAAGAAGCTGGTTAGAAGATCTGGAAACAAACTTAGAAATTATCTAGTGCTGGGCCCAGAGGCGTCTAGCCACTGGCCTAAGGGCCTCCAGCCAGTGGGAGAGGGAAATGGGATTTGAAACCAGGTCTTCAGACCCAGTTCAGTGGTCTTTCCACCGCATCCTCCTGCTGGTTCTTGCTTGGCCCCACTCCTGTCACCATGAACAGGATGGGAAAAAGCATTGTCTCTTAGAGTCCCAACGGGAGTTCTAGTCCTAGCAAAGTCCCATGGGGTGAGTGAGTTTTACTCTCTCTAGGCCTCAGTTTCCTCCTCTGTGAAATAAGTGGATTAAACTAGAAGGCCTCCAAAGTCTTTCCCAGCTCTGACTCTATGATCTTTTCAGGGAAATGGGCTTTCTGTTCTCAGGAGCCATGAGAGTATCTGCAAAACAGGTCTTCCTGCCTCCTTCAACAAATTATAATCCTTGGCCCAGTTTTCCTCAAGAACCTTAGATCAGGGCTTTGAAACTCGGAAGGCCTTAAAAGTTATTGCCAGGCCTGGCAAAGCTTGTGTGACTAGGTCTTCCTTTCAGTCTCCGGCCTGGGATGTGCCAGCTTCTGAGCCTCAAGTCCCTGAACAGCCGCCAGCCCAGCCCGTGGAGAGCAGTGTCCCCGAACGTGAGTGCAGTGATTGTGTGTCTGTGATGCCCCTGGAACACAAAGACCCCTAATACTTTCTCAGGACCCCGCCTTTGGAAGCAGTAGAAAGGACTAGGGGTCAGCAAAGATTGAGGTTTGAGCTAAGGAAGGTCTCTGGGGGGTATTGTCCCCGTGGGTTGGCAGCTCCAGACAAGAATTCACTGGTAATATGTCTTCAAAAGTCACGAGGACCCTTTTTCTGTTTGTTTTAGTAGTAACCCCAGAAGTTTGGGACGAGTAGCAGCCCATCTTCTGCAAGGGGAGAGAAAAGAGGCTGCATGAGTGGGTTGGGTGCCTAATTGATGCCTTTGTGTCCACAGAACCTCCGCAGGGCCCCAAGGCTGACCTGCTCAGCACTTCTCCCAAAACCTCCCTGGGTGAGTGAACCACCTGATGGGCGTGGGCATGAGCATGGGCACCCAAGAGGCTTAAGACTGGGGTTCTCTTCTGTGGAATACGGAGCATCTGGGCCCTTCTGAGACCTGGCTTGAGTATGGTAGCCTATGTTGAGAGGATCTCAGAGCTAGCCCTTCCCAGCTACCCAGGATAGATAAGCACCGGATCCTCCGAGTTGTGCCCTCTTGAGGGGTGTGGGAAGTGAGGGTTGGAAAAGCATATTGAATCACAGCAGCCAGGTTTTCTGACTTCAGAGTCCCAATTCAGTCTCTTGACCACACTGCCTCTTAACCAGTTCTCCCCCATGCTGGGTAAATGTTGAGGCCAGGAGGCCCAGATGCTTGAGGTTTCCCTTGGAATCTCTGGGAATCCACAGCTCTCCTGGGCTGTTGCTTCCTTTCTTTGTGAGCCAGTCAGTTTCCGTTGCTGGAGGACGGAAGGGATTACCTTGTGTGTGGTGTTTGACAATGTGTTTTCTGCAAGCCTACCCTCTCTTTTAAGTTCTAGGGTCTCCTTAGGTTGACCTGATTTCCTTTGGTGTGGGGGCTTTCACAAGTCCCAGCTTATTCTGCTGACACTTGGTGGGCAGGAAGGCCAGGATTCTTTAAACCAAGCTGATGGCTGCGGGAATGGGATTTCCACCCAGCTATTCTCCATCCAAAGCTGGGCCCTCCAGCCTGTCGGGGTCTGTTTGGAGGCACTCTAGTGCAGGCCTCTTTCTAGCTGGGAACACTGGGGTGGACCCTGTGTTAGCCTCAACTCTGTCTCTCCTAGAGTCCATGTTTCTGTCAGCCCAAGGGTCTGTTCCTGCCAGAGGTAATGGCTCCATGGGAAGCTGTCCCTACCCCTGCATTCCAGCTTCCTGCCTTAGGGAGCTGAGGATGGTGTTGGCGCCTGGCCCAGCCTAGCTACTCTTAGCCTTTGTTCAGGGACTGTGACTGTCCTGAGGAGTGGTAGAATGAGGCAGAGATGCTGGGAGTTGGTAACCTTCACTCATCTCTTTCCCGCATGGGCTGGACTCAGTGCTGTTGTTAAGAGTGTCTGGGGGGGCAGCTTTTGCCTTTCCTCCCCAAGCTGCCATTTCCAAAAGCGGTTGCTGTGAAGTTGCATGCTGTGGTCTGAGCCCAAGCCCACTTTGCTTTTGTGTTTGATCCCGCCTTTCAAATTTCTCATGGCAGAACTGAAATCCTCGATTATTGGCAAGAAGAAGCCAGCAACAGCTAAGAAAGGGGTAGGTTCCCCAATCCCCATTGTGGGTCTGACCAGGGCACCCTGGTTGGAGGGGAAGCGGGTGGCTTCCTGCCCAGCAGGCCTCGGGTCACCTCAGACTCTCTTCTAGTTGGGTGCCAAGAAGGGGCTGGGTGCCCAGAAGGTGAGCAGCCAGAGCTTCAGCGAGATTGAGCGACAAGCCCAGGTGGCCGAGAAGCTTCGGGAGCAGCAGGCAGCGGAGGCCAAGAAGCAGGCCGAGGAGTCGGTGTGAGTGTCCCAGGGGGTGTGGTGTGGCTCTGCCTGGGTCCCTTCCCTCTGACCCCCAGAGCCGTGCGAGGGGCCTAATGACCTTCCTCCCGAGAGCCTGGGGCTGGGTGGAGGATGGTTACTGAGCTGGCCTTCCTCTCCCAGGGTCACTTCCATGCGTCTAGCCTACCAGGAGTTGCAAATTGACCGCAAGAAAGAAGAGAAGAAGCTACAGAGCCTGGAGGGGCAGAAGCGGGAGCAGGCGGAGCGACTGGGCATGGGCCTGGTGTCCCGAAGGTGGGGCTCCCTTGGGGAAGGAGGGCTGTGTGAGCAGGGCCTAGATATTAAGGGATATAAGCAGGTTAGCGGGGCTTCAGACTTGGGGCAAGAATACCACAGCACCCACTCTGCGTGCAAATCCTGGAGGGTGACCTGGAGCAGGTCCCTTCTTTGACCCCAGTTTTCCCTCATTGCCAGATGAAGGGCACTAAACTAGATCCCTAAGATTCCTTCCAGCATCGGCATGTGCCGGTGTGGGCTCGTTAGCAGTCCCTGCAGGTTTGGACCCTGGTCAGGCCTCATCGAGGTAGAGTGCCGCATTCGCCATCTGTAGGTTGGGGTCTTGGGGACATCTCAGCTTGGCGGGGAAGACGCGTCCCGGTGGCTTTCTGCACCACGAGCACTCAGGACGCTGAGGGCTGGGATGAGGAATGTGAGAGGAAGCCCGCACTGGGAGTGGCGGCATGTCCCTCGTGGGCTGATCCTGGGCTCCCTTGTTCTGGTTTTCTTCACAGCTCTGTCTCTCATTCGGTGCTATCGGAGATGCAAGTGATCGAGCAGGAAACGCCGGTGAATGCCAAGTCCTCCCGGTCCCAGCTGGACCTCTTCGATGACACGGGTAGCTTTGCTTCCGGACCCCCTAAGTAAGAGCAGCTGTAGAGGGGTGATGGGCGTTCTCCTCAGGCTCTGCCGCGGGCTCATCTGAGGGCCTTGGCTTTTGTCCCCCCAGGTATAAGGATAACCCCTTTTCTCTGGGAGATGGCTTTGCTTCCCGCTGGGACACAGATGCCTCCTGGAGTGTGGACAGGATAGAGGAGAAGGAGCCTGAGGTGACAATCTCTAGTATCCGGCCTGTTGCAGAAAGGTAGGGTGATCTCTAGATAGCTAAAGCGACTAAGGTCTGAGGACCGTGAGCCTCTTTCTCTGTTACCCATTGACGGGGAGCACTTAACTTCCTGGCCTCACCTGGCCTCAGTGGAAGGATCCAAATGGTGCAGTGCTGTTCGTGGTTCCTTGCCGGGCCTGACAAATGATCTCAGGTCCTTCCCTGATCTAGGAGGGAATCGTACTCCCTAGTGGGGCCCATATTCCTGTGCTTTCTCTAGAGAAAGGTCACAGGAAGCCTCAGGGGTGTTCCTTCTGTCTCCCCCTCAGACCCACAAACTGGAGAGAGGTCGAGAGCCGGCCCTCAGCTGTGGAATCCAACGAAGCCCGTCAGAAGTTTGCGGGAGCCAAAGCCATCTCGTCAGACATGTTCTTCGGGAGGGAAATCGATGCCGAGGTGTGTGAGCCGGTGTTGTGGGCTGTGTCTCGGCCTGGCAGCCTCAGGCTCCCCCCATTGTGATCACCTGGCCTCTCTTCCTTCCCGTTCCCACAGTACGAAGCCCGGGCTCGGTTGCAGCAGCTCTCAGGCAGTAACGCCATCAGTTCTGCAGACCTCTTCGGGGAGGCAGACGGAGCCCATGCAGCAGGTGAGAGGCAGCACAGTATCTGCCCAGCACGTGGCCAGAGCTGGGGGAGTGCTTTGCAGGTCCCTGGGTCACCCCCTTGCTTTCTTCCCACAGCGGGGGTGTCTCTGGGGAACGTGCTCCCTGCGGCAGACATTGCCCAGTTCAAACAAGGAGTGAAGTCTGTGGCTGGGAAGATGGCTGTCCTGGCTAACGGGGTGATGAATTCTCTCCAGGTGAGCTCTGGGCCAAGCCTGTCAGGCTGCTGCCTGCAAGGCCCCCTGCTTGGGGCTTGGTTCTTCTCTGCCTCCCCTAAGTCACAGGACCACTAGCTATCCCCTAGGAGCCCTCATTTACATGTGGGGAGAAGAAACGAGGGCAGACTTCATGTTCCCCTGGGTCTTGGCCCCACACCTAGGCTACCCACACTTCCTGCCAAGAAAGATGCCAAAGTGCATCCTTGCTTTTTCCCTGCATTGCTTTGGCAGCTTGAATGAAATCAGGAGGGCTTTCTCCTTGGGGTGAGACAGGGAGCTATCCAGCCTAAGGTGGCTGCCTGGGACGGGCTGAAATCAAGGGCAAGCGGCCCTAGCAGGCTGTTGCCTGTCTTGTTTTCCTTGCCCTCCTACCTTGACTCTGCCCTGGCCTACACCTGGTGTCTGATGTTCCCCCCTGAGCTGATGTTTCTCTCTCACCAGGATCGTTATGGCTCCTACTGACCCAGGGCCCATGGTGGCTCGTGGTGGTGGTGGTAGTGGTGGCAGCGGCAGCAGCAGCAAGAGAAACCTGTGTTCCCTTGAGCAGGGATGCTAGCCCAGTGGTAGTTGTGGGGGATGTGTGTGTGAGTGTGTGCGTGTGTGAGCGGTGTGCATGTGTGCGTGCGTGTTTGTGTGTGCACGCCAGCACCAGTAGGGTGGCCTTGGGAATGCTGGGTGAAGGGAATGGTCAGACACCAGCCCCCTTCTCCCTTCCTGCCTCCTCACCCCTAGCCCTTTCCTTTCAAACCCTCACCTCCTGGGTGCTAGGTCAGTGTCCCCTTCCTTCCTGCCGTCCCTCTCTCCCTCCCTTCATCACAGCTGCTACTCCCCCATGACTCGCTGTGCTGGGGCGGGGTGGGGGGGAGAATTCTCTTAGTGTCTCCCAGAGCCAGGGTGATCTTCATTCTCTTCCCTGCCTCCCCCGCCCTCAGAAAGGAAAGGTCAGAGGGTATCGAGGCCTTTTTAGTGTCCTTTTGGTCTGACTTGCTATCCTTGAGCCCAGAGGGAATATTCGGCTAGATCCCTTTTCAGTCTGGGCTCCACGGGGAGGGAGGGAGGGAGGGAGGTCGGCTTGGACAGAGGCCCAGGCTAGCGCCAGCCTCTAGGAGATGGGCTGCACCCAGGAGCGCTGGGAGAGGAGAGACTTTGCTTTGAGCTTCACCTAAGGGCTAGAAACTGGATCCCATTGTCTACAAGTGCTCAGTTTTGAGCCAGAGTGGAGGCCCCTGTGATTTCTCTCCTGCATCCCCACCCCTATTTGCACTAATCACTTCTGCCTTCACAGTGGAGGGAGGCCATGGCCCTTCCTCCTCCCTCCTTGGCTGGGGTGTGTCTGGGGCCAGGGTCAGCAATTCCTCCTGCTTCACCTCAGGGCCTGGGGTCGTGGCCAGGTGCTGTCCTATGTGCTTTGGACTCCAGGAGGTGCCACAGCATGGCCACTTCTTGGTTCCTTTCCATGGGTCTGAGCTGTGGTCCCAAAGTCTGGGGCAGGTACCGCCTGGCTCCCCCCAAGCCCTCCCCCCGCTGACTAGATGCTGCTGGGAGCAGTGAGAGAGCTGGGAAAGGGGAGCAGGCTCTCAGGCGAGCTCTGCTCTCCCCTTGCGGGCTGGGAGGCTGCGGTTCTCTACCCAGCTGGCACTTAACGGCGTGGGCTGTGCCACTGCTCTGTGATCACTGCACCTGGCCACAGAGGGCTGTGGAGCTGCTCAGCACCATGGGATACTCTCCTCTTTCCTTCCCACCTTCCCCCAAAGGGACATGACTTGCTTTATGGACTTATTTGTATTATTTGGAAAAAAGTGGTGTCAATAAAGTCCAAGCTGGGCCCAGGGCCCTGCTTTGGTCTGAGCTGAAACAGTGTCGCTGAGTCCTGTCTCTCCCCCTGCCCCCGGGATGCCACCAGTGCCTCACTCTCTGGACTCTCACCGACACAAGTAGGGCATCTGTGTAGAAGTGGAGGGCAAACTCTCCAGGGCCTCTACCTTGTCACTCCTCCGAAAGCCGAAAGCCACTGCCTGGTGGGACCTGTGCTTCTGGGAGGTTCTGTGCAGCCTCGACCTCACCACCCTGTGGCACGTAGAGGAAAGAGCCGGCATTAGTTGACTTCTCAGCGTCCCAGCAGAGTTGCGTGGATGTGGGGCTGGTGTTCTGTTGCTAGGGATGGGTGAGGGGAGGAGAGCCTCATTTTTGGAGGACACTGTAACAGACAGCTCAGGAAGCCCAGAACCACACCAGAGTGCTGGAGGTTTCCAAAAAAGGGGGCAATGTGGAGCTGTCTGATGAGACGTGTGGGTCCTCTCAGCCGTGTTCCCTTGCAGAAATTTTGGAGGAAATGAATGCTGCTGGGGTGGAGAGTGTGCTTAGCCAAGTGTTTCTTAATCTACAGACCTGTAAGGTGTCTGCAGACAGCTCGGAGGAGGTGGGGCAAAGGGAAGGATTAATAGGGCATTAATGGCAATGAAAAGGCAGCCTGGGCAGTGAGAGTCGCCTGTTCTCTGCATCAGGGCACTTGGGGGTTTGTGAACTTGATTTTTGCAAAACTAACAGCCCTAGGGGGAGGGGGACCTGCCCCAGCTTCCAGGAGGCAAGCTGGAAACGGCTGCCGTCACTCAGCTTGGTGGGCTCGGGCCACGTGGGCTGCTGGTGCTGGCCCTCGGTTCAGCCCCTGTCTCTTCCACTCTCCATGCCCCCTATTCCACTCTAAGGAAATTGGTGGCCGCCTGCTCTTTCCACATTTTTTTATGGCTGGCTAGGATTGCTGCACTAGACCGTTCCCTGAGGTGGAGGGGTACATTCTCTGAGGTCTCCCACCTCTTGTGGGAGTGCTGTAATCAGCTGTGTGACATGAGACAAGCCACAAGGTTTCTGGGTCCCAGTTTCCAGGAGGGCTATTGTGGCCACCTCCCCCCCGCCCCAAGCCCCATGGAGAAAATTGGACTGAAAGCCCATCATGGCCTTCCAGCGTCTGGTCTGGGCTCAGCAGGCCTCATCTGCCACCCTCCTGGCAGCCCCTGAAAGCCGGTGCTAAGAGCCTTCTCCCAGCCCGCCCTCCCTCCATCCCAATGGCCTCAGACTCGTCATCTACTGGACACAAGGGACTTTATTATCATTTCACATATTTCACTACATATATTAAGACAGCAAGAGTAGAGACAGCTTTTTAAAGAATGGATTTGCCATCTTTCCCGCCCCTTCTCATTCCATCACTCATGGTATTTATCGTGGAATGGGAAGCGTCAGCCCAGGATGACTCCTTGTGTTCGTTCCCTACTCTGGCTTCTAGGGCCCACCAAGGCCCAGGGCAGCCCCTCATGCAATCAGGATGACAGCACTGTCTTCCCCACGAGGTTGGGTGTGAGCTCGGGGAGTGTGCCGCCCAGGGTACTGCTCCCCATCAACAGACGGTTTCAGGTCAATCTGCTAAGCCAGGGCTTTGAAGGTTGGCAGCACCAGGCTGAGGGTGGCTTGGTTGTGGGTGCTGCTGTCCCACATCATGCATACCGGCAGAGGGCAGTATATGACAGGTGTTGAGAGGAGGTAGAGCTGGGGAGGGCTTGTCCTAAGTGCCCAGCTGCTGAGACTGGAGAGAGAGGGAAGTCGGGAGGGACCCGGGGCCTTTAGCAGTGCAAGGATGGGGGGCGGCGTTTGTGCAGGGGATGCTGGCCCCAGCGGGATGGGGTGCCGGGTCCTCCAGGGCCTGTCAGGTCTCGGACTCCTCCGTCTCTTCGGTGGAGCCGTCGCTCTCTGCATCCACTTTGCGGGGATGGTGGAGGGGTCTCCAGGGGGACCCCAGACGGGGAGAGGTCCGTGGACAGCCACTCTCTGTGCCAGAGGTGGTGGTGGTGAGGAGCCCTGGTACCTGGGCCATCCTGGAGGAGGGAAGAAGGTGCCTTCTGGCCCAGGGAAAGGGTCTGGTGCCAAGGCTTTTTGTCCCCTCCCCAGGAGGACCCAAAGGAATGGTCTCTGGGCCCCATGCCCCCAGTCGGCCTTGGATGCCCCAAAGCCTCCATGGCTGCCCACTGCCAGCGAGGTGAGGGAGAGGCGGATAGGCTGCTACAATAAGGAGAAGGATTGAGCCTCTCCCCCCAAGAAACCTCCTCCCCCCGGGCACTGACACTTACAATCTCTCCAACTCCTCATCCATGGCTGGGTCATGCATCAGGTCCCCTTTGTCAGGCAGAGCCCCTAGAAGACAGCAGTGAGGAGGGCCGCTAAGACTGGGAGGCTCACAGAGCTTTGAGGAGGGGCCCAGAGGGCCCAGCCTGGGAGCTGCTCAGGATTGGCTGTTACTTCCGGAGATCAGACTACTGGGGTTAGGGTGGGCTGCTGATCCTGGGGCACGGGCTGGGCTCCTGAGGGTGATGGTGATGCCTTAGCTTTGTCTCCCCAACCTGGGAGGAAGGGGTTCTCCAGGTATCTCCTGGAGTTATCTCCAGGTGGTCCTTGGGAGCTAGGGAGGAAGCAGGGCTCTTACTCATGGCCTCTGGAATACAGGGGAGCTCTGAAGCATGAGTGGATCTGTGGGTGCCACAGTGGGGGCTTTCCTGTAATGGCTCCATCTGAACTGGGAAGGCCCATGGGGCCTTAGGCCAAGGAAAGGACATTTGGGCAGCTGTGGCCTGGGCCTGCCCTTTATGACATTCTGAATTGGGAGCAGAAAGACTGGGAAGAGATCAGTCCCAGGGCCGGGGGGACCCCCCAGAAGGATGAGAAGGGCCAGGAGGCTCTGCTTCGAACCTCAGGCACACTGACTACTTCTCCCCAGCCCTCGGTGCCTCCCGGTCAACGTCAGAAGAGAAGGGCAGCCTCGGGGCGGCTCCTCAGGCCGGAGCTGAGCTGAAGAGGGAGGGGAGCCACAGGATGTGGTCTGGGTCCTCACCAGAGGTCAGTAATTATCCAGCTCTGTTCCAGGAAACCAGGGCGGCCAAACCTTGGCTTAGCAGGAGCGGTCAGGGCGTCCTTGGCTGGGAGGGCAGGCTGGGCCAGGCAGAGCTACTGCTCACCCACCTTGGATGCTGAGGGCATGTGGGCAGAGGAGGGGCACCCGGGGGCTCTGGAGCCACCAGCGGTAGAAGGGAAGGGTTGGCTGGAGCTTCCAGGCACCGGAGGAATTCTTAGTGACCCTGAGAGAAGAGGAACTAGTCACAGAGAGTGCTTAGGAGCCGTAGCTGGGAATCTGCACCTAGCGCTGGGAACTCAGAAGAAAAGCTCTCCGACTCCAAAGGCTCTGGTGAGCGTCTCTGGGCAGACGAGGCCCCGGAGCTTCTCGACGAGTTCCTGATCTACCCTGCTGGCCTCCTGGTGCAGCACACTGAGGCCAAGCGGGGTGAGGCCCACACTTGCTGCGCCTGTCTCACTTGGATGCCCCCCTTGAGGCCAGCCAGCTGGGCTCCCAAACCTACTTGGCCTGCACTTTGGAAGCAGCGGGGGTCAGCTTCTGGCTCCCACAGGCATACCACGGCTTGCGGCACTTTGCTGTATTGTGCTTTGTAGATAGTGCATTTTTCACCAATCGAAGGTTGTGGCAAGTCTATGGGCGCCGTTTTTCCAACAGCACACGCTCACATTGTGTCTCTGTGTCACACTTTGGTAATTCTCCCAATATTTCAAACTTTTTCATCATATCTGTCACGTGGCCTGTGATCGCTGATCTTCGATGTTACTCCTGTAATCGTCTTGTGGTGTCACAAACAGGGCCCATATAAGACGGTGAACTTAACTAACAAACGTTGTGTGTGCTCGGACTGGCCATCCCCCATCTCCCTCCCTCTCCTCGGGCCTCCCTACTTCCTGGGACACCACAGTACTGGAGAACATGACCTAGCGGCAGCGTTCCACTGTGGGTGAAATGCCATCGAACAGCAGCGCGTGCTGCAGAGAAATCCTTTGTGAAAGGGTCAGTGGATGGGGCAAACTTCAAGGTTGTCTTATCTTAAGAAACTGCTGCAGCCACCCCAACCTTCAGCAGCCATCAGCATCGAGGCAAGACCCTCCACCAGCAAGAAGACCATGACTTGCCCAAGGCTCAGGTGATGCTTAGCATCTTTTAGAAGTAAAGTATTTTTAAACTATGTACATTGTGTCTTCAGACATAATGCAGCCGCAAACTTAACAGACTTCAGTACAGTCTAAACATAACTTCTGTGTGCACTGGGAAACAAAAACGTCCATGGTCTTGCGTTATTGCCACACTTGCTTGACTGCAGTGGCCTGGAACCCAAGCCGCAGCATCTCCGAGGTATGCCTGTATTCGGGGCTGGGAGGCTCAGTCTAAAGCCATGATGCCACCTTGGGGGAAGAGCAGGGTGAGGACACTTGGGGAACAGCAGCCCCCCTCTCCAGGCCAGCGTGAAGAACGAGGTTTGGGGTTAGCATATGAGAAAGAAGAGGGGATCAAGAGAAAGGCTCCAAGAGTGAAGGTGAAGAGCTCCGAAGTCCTAAACGTCCTGAGCTGGACCGAGGGCCCTCGCCCCCAAATCCTTCTAGCAACTGTGGGACAGCTGGCAGTGGGCGTGGGGGTGGGGCCGGCAGAGGGCCAGGCCCAGGAAACCCACCTCCTGACTAGAGAACGAGAAGGAGAACTGGACCCGTCCCCCCACCCCGTTTTCTTTGCTCCCCTAGAACATGTGGATTTTTTTCTTACTGAGAAGAAAGGCCTCCCTTGCCAGACCTGAGCACTGTTTACAGATGGGATTCGTCTTTGATATAGACTCTGGAGAGCTGCTGTGCAAACAGCTCGGTCCTGCCCAGTGGTGGGCCCCTCCCCCTGCTTTGAGGGGCTGGGTGGCAAGGCTTCTGTGGGAAGGGCTGGGCACCAGGCTGTCATCAGGAGAGGCAGCTTCATGTTAGGGCAGGACTGGGGGGAGGTGGTGCTGAATGCCCAGAGCCTGGTCATGGCTCTCCTGAAGGGCCACGCCCCTGCCTCTCACTCTAGTACAAGTCGAGAACCAGACCTCCAGGGGTCTGCCTTACCCAGGGCTTGGTTGATCCCATGATGCTTGGAGAGCGCCACGAGGAAGCCATAGAAGGTCAGTCTCTGGACATTGCTCAGGACTTCTTTGACAAGAGCTGGAGGGGGGCAGCTGAAAGGGAAACAGCTGGGCTAAACCTCGAGCTGAAGAGCAGGGCAGGGGGCATCTGGCAGACACCTAAGTCTCAGCATCCCAGCAGGTACCAAAAGACAAGGCCCAAGGTACAGAGACCGGGCTTTCGTGCTCACAAGATGCTGACCATGGAGGCAGTGGACAGAGCACTGGATGCGGTGGAAGGAAGCCCCAGGCCCTAGCCCTTCTCAAACACGTCCTAGCTGTGGGACTGAGCAATTCACCGAACCTCACTGTGCCTCAGTTTCCTCATCTGTAAAATGAGGGTATTGGACGCAATGACCTCCAAGGTCTTTACGGCTCTAAATCAGTGATCTCCTGAGCTAGAATAGGAGTGAGGTGATGGCAAGGCCTCGAGGGGAAGCAGCTGCTAGCCCCACTGCTTAGGCCAGCGTGAGCAGCTCTCTGAGCCAGCCATGGCTCTGCGGAAATGGTCTCCAGGCCTGGAGCCAGCTGAGCTTGCCACGTTGTACACACACACACGCACACACGCACACACACACATGCATGTACACACAATGCACACAATGTGTACATGCATCACACACATACGTGCAACTTTAGCTTGGCCATTCTCATCAGGGGACTAGCCTTCTGGGCAGGGTGGGGGTTGTCTAAAGGGACGTGAATCTCTGCAAACAAGTCAGCTGGAATGGTGTTCCCCCAGTGCTCTAGTTTCCCTTCACTCCATAAGCCCAGAGGCCCCTGGAGGGCTCAGAGGTTGAAGCCGGGAGAGGGGGCGAGCCCCAGCAGGAGCGGGGACATCCTTCTCCCACCTTCCCAGGGGATGGCTGCTCATCCTGACACGTGTCTGTTCCAAGCCCTTGATTCTCCTCATCTAGGGAAGAGTTGGTGTCTCTTCGGGAGGGTAAATGTGCATCGCCCTGTTCTTGGGGGACCAGCAGGGCTCCCTCTGCTCACCTGTACTTGTGACGGTCACACAGGTTCTCCAGACACTGATAGAACAGTGACGCTTCCACTCCCTCCAGGGCACTGGTCTCACTCAAGGCAGGCCGCTGACGATGCTGCCCACTGGATGATGTTGGCACTATGACAGTGTTGGGGTTTTTGCCTGTCAGCAGGTCCTGATAAATGGCGGCCACACTCTCCAAGAATTCTGGGGAACCAAGGAGAAACTTGGCTCAGGCTCTCTTGTCACGGCTCTTTGACCACTGTTCTCCTCCTGGGTTCTTTGGCCCAATCCAATGTCAGTCTCAGTGCCCGATACTGCCCTGTACTCTGCTGAGGTTAAGGGTAGGATCTGATATAAAAGAGACTTCAGACAACTTGGGAAGTGAGGTGGGGTGATGGGGACAGGGCAGGATGAGCGTGCCCAGGTTCACAACCTAGGAGTCATGCTAAGCTCCTCACGCTCTCACCGACCCAAGCAGCGCCAATTGCTGTTGTTTCTACCTCTGCAGTGTCTTATCCTATGTGCTCCCTCCTCTCTTCCAATACTGCCACCCCTCTGATCCAGGCCCTCATCTCCTCACGTCTGGATTAGTGCAGTAGCTGCTGGTGGGTCTGCCTGCCTCAAATCTCCCCCCCACGGCAATCCATCCACCATTCAGCCACCGAAGTGATTTTCCTACAGTTCAGGCCAACCACATCAACCTCACTAAACCCCGGGGGCTTCCTATAGCCTTCAGGATGAAATGTCAGAATCTCCCGCTTGACTTCTAGAGCCCTTCCCAAGCTGGCTCCCTCCTATCTCTGTCCTTTTCTTACACCTTATTCCCCTTCACACACCCTCCGAGTCACCGGTTCTGGCCCTTCTGATGTTCCTCGGACGAGACGTGCCATCTCCCGACTTCGGCCATCGTCCCTGCTGCGCCCCCACGCCCGGACCTCTCTCCCTCCTCATCTCCAGCTCCAAGTTTCTCTGGCTTCCCTCCAGTCTCAGCTAAAGTCCTCCCTTTTGCCAGAAGCCCTTCCCCGTGGTCCTCGACGTTGAGCTCGTCTGCATCTTGTTTGCACGCGGCGATGTGCGCGTTGTCCCTCCCGCCAGACTCGGAGCTGCTGGACAGCAGGGCTCTTTTTGCCTTTCTCTGCACCCCCAGCACTTAGTACACAGCCAGGCACATAGGAAGTGCTTAATAAATGCTTATCGACTTTGAGTTCTGCTCCTCTTCCAAGGGCTGAAAGCTTCATAGAAGCAGCCAAAAACATGTCTTCCCATGGCTAAAAGGGCAGAGAGAGCAGCTTCACCAGTTGCCTTCCTGCTTGGGGGCTGCTCTCAAGCCAAAAGAACTCAGTGCCCACGGGCAGCCAGGACAGGCTGGGAAGGCGGGCCTGGCCTCTGGAAGATTCCGTTTTGTTTACTAACAGAGGTTCATTTGAATCAAATGTGTTTAGGGACCTGACCGGAAGTTTATTAATCCAGCTTCCACTACAGGTGGTGTGTGTGTGTGTGTGTGTGTGTGTGTGTGTGTGTGTGTGTGTTATGTTTGTGCGTGTGTGTGTTATTTTTGTGTATATGTGTGCATATATGTTTGTGTGTGTGTTATGTTTGTGCATGTATGTGTGTTATTTTTGTGTGTGTATGTGCGTGTGTATGTGTGTTATTTTTGTGTATATGTTTGTGTGTGTGTGTTATGTTTGTGCATGTATGTGTGTTGTGTGTGTGTGTGTGTGTGTGTGTGTGTGTGTGTGTGTGTATGTGCTGGGGAGGCAGGATGTAAGGGACAGACAGGAGGGAGCGATGGGCCCCAGCCTGGCCCCTCCTTGGGGCATAGACACCTGTTCCATAAGGAGGTTCAGGGGGATGTGGGACCGACCGCGTGGTCGGAGCAGGGGTCAGCGAAGGCGCAGATGCTGGTGCTGCTAAGTGGCCTGGGGGCCTTGCGGTTTCTGCTCAGCGCGCCTTGGGAGAGGAGGCTCCTGGGAGTGGACCCCCCAGAAGAGATCTTTCAATCACTGAAAGAGCTCGCAAGTCCTCTAGACCCGTGTCGGGGTAGAAAACAAGGCCAGGAGGGGGAGAGTGGAGTGGAGGCTAGGCCTCCCTGGGCCTGGCGAGGACAAAGGGAAGCAGAAATGACCTCTACTTACCAGAGTAGTAGAACTGAATCTGGAAGGCAAAGAGGAAATCCGAGAAAGACATGAGGCAGTCCATGGCGTCGTCCATAAGCACAATCCTGGGGGAGAGGGAGACCCTGTTCAGGCTCCTGGCTCCGCCCTCAGGCCCTGCCACTCCTCGGGTGACCAGATGGCAGGAGGCTCGGCCGATGTGGCCCCTAGGCCCCTCCGCCAATACCACGCAGCCCAACCCACCGCTCCTGAACAGGAATCCATAACCATGATAACAGATAACTTTACGGGCGCTTCATACAGGTCATCTCATTTGATCCTGAAAACAGCCCTGGATTTAACTGTTATTATCTCCACTTTGCCGATGAAGACACTAAAGCAGACACAAGTTAAATGACTTCCCCAAGGTCACACAGCTGAGGCACAATTCAAACTCAGGGCTTCTAGACTCAAGTCCCACACCCTATCCATTGACATCTTGAATCCAGGATCCTGTAAATTGGAATAGTAAAGATATCTATTTATCTCCTTACTATGTAACATAGCTGCCTCTACACAACCTATCTTACAAGTGGTCACTCAGATTTTGTTTGGAGACTCTTAGTGAAGGGGAACTCACTACCTGCCTGCCAAGGCATCCCATTGGCAGGAAGATTCTCCCTATATGTATCAAGACTAAATTTGGCTCTCTACAGCTTTTTTCCCAGTGTTCTTGGTTCCCACCTCTGGGCTTAAGCATCCTAAGTCTAGCCTTCCACAGGACAGCTTTTAAAATACTCGGAGACAGCTCCCATGTTCCCCTGCTTTCTTCAGGCTAAACATCCCCAGTTCCCTCAGCCAATCCTCCTACGGCATGGACTCCAGGCTCTTCACCGCCCTGCTCCCCCTCCAGTTTATCAACCTTCTTCAAACATGGCATCCACTACAACTGAGCTAACGCTCCAGTATGGTCTGACCAGGGCACAGGACGGGGGGACCTATCGTCTACCTCATTCTTCCTGCATGTGGTGGTTTTTTCTTAATGTGGCACAAGAATGAGTTTTTCTGGCTGCCATATCATACCATCACTATATCCTCCTATCTCCACATCCCCAGATCTTCTTCAGATGAACAGCAGCCATGCCACACTGCCCTCACCTTGGACTTCTGCAGCTGGTTTTCTGAATCCACATGAAAGATTCTCCATTTGTCCCTATTAAGTTTCTTCTTATTTGACTCGACCCAACCTCGTAGCCTGTCAAGGTCTTTAACTGGATCGTGACTTGGTCCTGTTAGCCATCACCCCCAGCTTTGTGTCATCTGTAAATCTGATGGGCCTTTGTCCAAGTCAGGGCCCTGGGCAGAAGTCTCTGGGGCCTCCACTGGAGGTCCCCTTCCAAGCAGACACTGACCCATTAATGACTCCCCTGTGGCCATTCTGCCAGTTCCAAATCCAGCTGGCTGCATTATCATCCTGCCCACATCCTTCCATCTTTCCCACAAAAATACCCACCCAGCTGGTAGGGTATTGGGTGAGGGGAAACATGGGGGGAAGAAGGGAGAGAGTTGGTCTCTAGCTTAGACAAGGACTCCTCTCCTCTTCATTCTGAAGAGAGGACCATTCAGCTAGGAGCAAACACAGTTCGTCAGGATGGACAAAAGAGAGAGCCCACAGGCTTCAAGGCAAGTGGCTTTAGGATGGAACATGCTAACAGGGCCCATGAGTCAACATTACACTCCCAACCTGGACTTGGTGAAGGATGGAAGGGGATGGCCAGGCCTGGTGCAGCAGAGGAACCTGGGGTTTAGAACCACTTACTATCTGCTAAATGCTATCTATTTAGGATAGATAAATATTATCGACTTAGAATTCACTTGCGATCTGTGGTGATTTAACCTTAGAGGCCTCAATTTCTTTATCTATAAGAGGAAGCAACTGTACTGGTAGAGGATGACTACCAAGTCACGGCAGGGTCACAGAAGGAGCTGAGATTATGGAGAAAAGCCCGTGGTAACAGAAGGAAGGGGCTAGGGTTTTTAGGCCTTGCTGGGGAAGAGGGAAGGGTCAGAGCAAGGTCAGAAGCCTGCCGTTCAGGGTGAATGGGAGGAGAACAGATCATGGCGCACACACTTACTCCCCACGGGAAATGACCTTTGGATTGGAAAGGACAGAACAAAAATGGCTTCTAGGGAAGGGATGGCCAAGATCTATGGGGCGATGACGAGAGCACCTCAATGCCTCAGAGAGCTCAAGTGAACTCCTGCCCAGGCTGCTGGAAGACCTGATGGCTGTGGGGGCCAGAGCCCTGTCCGGGACATCTGACAGGCAACAGGGTACCTCAAACAGAGGTAGCGCAGATGTGGGGAAGGGAAGGGAGTCTGCAGACTGCAGGCCACCACGTGCGCCTTGGGTTTTGACTTCAGGGCATATGTTTAAAGGGACAGTTAGAAAACACCTAGAAAAAGAAAGCAGCATTGGGCCAGACCAGCATGACTCCTTTTTGGATAAATTTCTTAAGGTCGGTCGGGGAACACTACAAGATACAGTTAGAGGTTAGCAAAGCATCTGACAATAAATGTCTCATGCTATTTTTACAGAAAAGGTGGAAGGATGGGGGCAGGATGATGATGCGGAATGGCCACAAAGGAGTCACTAGTGGTTCAGTGTCCGCTTGGAAGGGGGTCTCCATTGGAGGCCCAGGGCCCTGACTTGGACAAAGGCCCATCAGATTTACAGGTGACACAAAACTTGGGGTGATGGCTAACAGGACCAAGTCAAGATCCAATTCACGATCCTGACAGGCTCTAATAATAATAGCTGACATTTACACAGCGCTTACTATGTGCCAGGTACGGTGCTAAGCAATTTATACTTATTATCTCATTTGGTCCTCACAACAAACTGGGAGGCAGGCGCTATTATTGTCCCATTTACAGAGGAGGAAACTGAGGCAGACGGCGGTTAAGAGACTTGCCCAGGGTCACAAAGCTAGTGCATGTCTGAGGCCAGATGTGAACTTAGGCCTTCTTGACTCCAGGTCCAGTACTCTACCTACTGAGCCACCTAGCTGTCCCGAGGCTGGGGCCAACTACAAGGTTGGGCTAAGTCAGTAAGTCTGATAAACTGGAGGGTGGCCAGAAGAGGGGACTAGTGAGGTGAAGAGCCTTGAGTCAACACCACGTGAAGACTGGTTGAAGGAACTGGGAATGTTTAGCCTGGAGAGGGAGAGATTTAGGGGCACGTGGAGGCTGCTCCCAAGTGATTTAAGAGCTGTCACCGGGAAGGCTAGACTTGGTGGTGCTTCAGCCCTGAGGTCAGAACAAGAACAATGGGCAGAAATGGCAGAGAGGCAAACTGAGACTTGAAGCATCTAAGGGGACTCTTCCCAACACTGCGAGCTGTCTAACGAGGCAGCGCGATGCCTCAGCAGGTAGTGAGTTCCCCCTCATTGGGAGGCTCCAAGCTTGAGCTGGGTGCCACTCGTTCAACGTGCCTCCTGAAGGTTCCATAAAGAGCAGAGACCACGTCCCATACGCCCTTCCCTGCTTCTGTCCCAGCTCGGCACCTGTACTTCAGAGATGACTTTTCATTCCTCCCTGACGGCCTCTTCTAGGTCTCTTCCAGCTCTGAGGCTCAATCAGTGACTGATCGTGTGATTCTCCAGTTCGAGGCCAGCTCCCAAGCCTGCAAAAACTCAAGCTTTACCGGAAGCCTCCTCTTCAGTCAAAGAAAGTCGAGCCATTCCCTCTCTGCACCCCCATTGCTACCCCCCAGAATCTTTGGATTGGAACTGAGTTGGTGCTAGAACCTCCTGCCCCCTCCTGCCTCTTCCCCATGCTACTGCACACCTCATTAAGCCGGTTCTCAAAGCCGTTGCTCCCCACACTTCCCTCGCTCCCTTGGGCTGAGCTCCCTCAGTGCAGTCTAACATTGGTTTCCCATTTTTTATTCCCTTCCTTCTCTAGTCTTTTCTCTGTGCCCCACTTGGGGCATAAGCCTCATGCAGAAAAAAAAAAACCATCCCCTGGGTGCTAACAAGAGGGATCCTCCAGAGACTCCCCCCAGGGCCCAGAGAGCACTAGCGAGCAGCCCTCAGCACTGGAGACGGAGCTCGGTGCTCTTTCCAAATCTGGTATCTCTCCCCGACGCTGGGTCCCTGAACACCAGCATCTGGCTTCTTGGCTGCTGTCCCTATCTGTCTTAGTTGCTAGCCCCAATACCCAGGACTATCATTTCTCATACGTTTCCTCAAAGGAAAAAGCTGACTTTATAATACAGAATCCACCAGATTCCAATCCTACCTCTGATCCTTACTGCCTGTGTTACCCTGGGCAAGTCACTTCCCCTCCTTGGGTCTCAGCTTCCTCATCTCCAAAATAAGGGCTTTGGCCCAGATGACCTCTCAAGTCCCTTCCAAGGTCTAGATCCTTGAATCTGAGGAGATCACTGCAGGGGGGCCTTATATTTCCAAGGCAGGAAAATCAGGCGGCCAGGGTATGGAGGCGACACTGTCCAATAATGCCACAGGGGGGAGCCATTGAGCCCTGTTCCCCTCCATTGGGTACTGTAGAGAGGACATCACTTTTCCACATTGGGAAAGGAAGAAAACGCTGGGGCTGATACCAGTAAGGGATTGTTGTTGTTGCTGTTGTTGTCTGTTTGTGCCTGTCTTTGTAACTGCAGCACTTAACATAGTCCCTGGTGGTTAGCAAGTGCTTAATAAATGCTCAGTGACCCAACCTGACAGATGGGCTAACCATCACTTCTGTCCAGCTCTAAACAGGGAGAACATGGCCAGGGAGTAAGAGAAAGAACAGGGGAAACGGACCAGCTTCTGATCCGTGGGGAGGGGTGCAGAGGGGGAGTGGGGTTCAGCAAAGCCGCCTCCCAAGCGCTGGCGCCGCTCACAGGCTGGCTCAGGGGGAGGAACCACCAAGCCTGCGTCAGCCAACACCTCCAGGCCGGACGGTGGAGCCAGCTTTGGGGCTTCTGGTGCCCTCTCTCCCGTCCTGCTCGGGTTCTCTGATCGCACGGAGCACCAGCGCTGGCCGGCATTCATCGCTGTCGGGAGGAACGCTGGGCTGAGCGGATCTCTGGGCAAACAGAATGCTTCTTGGATTAAAAAGCCTTTGAAGATGCTGCACTGCTTCTGTCTTACTTAGCCCAAGTGTCTAGGGCAGTGGCCTCCATTTTTTATTCTCTCCAAGAAGCAGGTTCTGTCCTCACACGCAGGCACTGGCACTGCCACCAACCCAGGGGCCACATTCCTCTCCCAGCCCCCCAGCTCTCCTAGTCTGACTCCAAAAGGGACAACCTGCCAGGTGGCATCACCGTCTAACCTCACTTGTCTAATGGGGACAATTATATCAGGGTACCTCTTCACAGGACTGTTATGTAGATCAAATGAAATAATTAACGTGCCCGAGATCCTCTGCAAACCTCCAAGCGCGGCACGTCCGTCACGATGTCATAGAGGCCGACGAGTGTCTCCAGACTTTAGGTCAGGGAGGTGCTGGGTCCCGTCCCCTCCCCTCCTCAGGCAGCTCCCTGGGATCTGGGGTCCCAGAGGGACTCGTGCATGGGGAATTCCCTTCACTGACAGACAGCAAGGCTGAGCTTCTTTGATGGCGCAGGGTTGCACGTCACTCCTGCCTGGGTTTCTAACACAGGTCACTGGCAACGAAAGGCTACGCTAAGAACCATCAGACTGGTCTGAAATGGAGCAGAGAGGGACAGGGACTCCTTGAGGGGTCTCCCATGGACACAAAAGCCTTTTCTACTTTGACTGTTCTTGGCTTAAACAGACTTTCCCACTTGGGCATCTTAATGAAGACTCAGAGGAGCTTCAGGAAGCTGAGAGCCTGAAGGTGCCCGTTACTTCCTCGCGCACTGTTTTCAGACCCCAGTCTAAACCTCTGTCCACTGAAGCTTCATCCCCCAGGCATCCCGACTGTGCCTTAGGGTTTCGTGCCGCTGAGCCCAGGCAGGGCTTTCAGCTCCAACTCACTGAGCCCCGTGTGCACGTGCATCCCTGTCTTCCTTCCAGCTCTACTCAAATCTCTTGGAGAAGATGCAAGGTACGTGGGTTGTTTTTGAATACAGAGAGGCTGACTGAGCAGCCCTCTAACCAAGGGGCCGCTCTTGGACCTGCCAGCTGCTCCTGACGCCCGGAGGAACACAGGCAGCTCCCCTCCTTCCCTCACCCCAGCTTTGATGTGGAGTCAATAGGGACGGTTCCTGCCAACAGGCATCTCTACAGATCTACTGGCTCGTGCCCTGCTCCTCCAGCACCCTCCGTGTGTGAGGGATCAGGGTTTTGGGGGAGAATGAACAAACCTGCATGGTTCCCAGGAGAGCCATGCACAGGGTGGGCTGCTGCTGACCAGGCCAGGAGGCTGAACAGGAAGGTGGCAGTCAGTATCTGGGCCACTCGGAGGGGGCTGCCCTTGCAGTCTTCTCTCTTTGCCCTCTCTGACTCCCGTTACTGAGCTGGGCTGGTGCTGGGCCAAGCAGGTGCCAAGGAAGCCAGTGCTCCCAGTCTGACGCTCTTTCTCGCCAAGTCTCTCACCACTCGGTGATCTGTGACGTTGATCAGTGTGACGGTGGCCGAGTTCACCTCCACTAGCTACGGCTCTGACTCCAGGAGATGAGGAGCCACCTTCCGTGAGCTCGTGGGGTGGCAGCAGGAAGTGTGAGTCAACCCCGAGGGTCAGGGCAGAGGGCCTGGTGCTGGAATCCACCATCTCAAGAGTTAAAGTTAAAGGAAGATCCCACACAGGATCATCCGTGTCCAAGATGTCTCCTCCATAAGTTCTCTGTGGGCAGGGACTGTTTCCCTTTTGACTTAGTTTACTTGGCACACAAAAGGTGCTTAATAAGTGCTTGTGGATTGATTTACCCCAGTGCTTTCCCTGCTGTGATTACATGCTCATGGGATATCACACAGAAAGCGTCTCTAAAGAAGGGGACATAGACAAAAGTGAGACAGTCCCTGGCCTCAGGAAGTTTACTGAGAAGACTCCTAGGCCCAGTGCTGCTGAGCTACTTCTCCCGACCTATTTCAGGGCCAGAGCCCGAGGTGAGAGATGGCACTGTAGTTAGGCCCTGTCCCGCTCCTCAGAGAGGGAAGAGAAGGGGCCAGTGTGCTGGCATCATGGCTCCCCAGTAAAGCCACCCCATCGCAGTGCGCTCGGCCTGCCCCAGGCTCCTCTGGGAGCTCAGGTCTCTCGGGCTTTGCCAGCTCCAAGGCATCAGAAAGGCCCTAGTGGGTGAGCCAACCACGGCGGGAGGGGGGTGGCCAGGTTGCTGCTCCTCCTCCTCCCTTGTCTTGAAGATTCCCCTGTGGGGAGAAGCTCCAGGTCCCACCTTCTAGGGAAGAAGTGCCTGGCCAGCAGTTTGGTCACCAGCACACCTAAGTGAGCAGGACACACCCACCCTCCAGCTGCACCCGGAGCTCCTCATGCTTGGATGTTAATAAAACCACGCTGCTGTTTGCCTCAATCGTTCTCCCTGACATTTTCTGACCTCCCCTGCCTTCCTAGCATTTGTTATTACTGCACAGCAACAGCCCCTACAAAATCTGAGAGCTCCGGTCCGGAGGTCTGCCTCTTTCTTCTCTGGCCTTTGAAGTCGTCAGCTCTGCCACCGAAGGGAAACTTTCTTTGTCGCCCAAGAGCTTCAGGGAAGGCCAGGAGGTCGATTTTGGGCTGAGCCCCCTCTGACACTTCTAAGCGCAGAGGGCTGGACGCTACCTAACACCCTTTGCCATTTCCCAGGTGTCACTGCAGCTGTCACACTTAGCCAATGATGCAGCTCAGGTCTTTGGGCTCCTGTGAGGCAGACCCTGGCCATTATGTGCTTGTTAAGTCCCAGGCGCGAAGGGTGTAACAGCAATTTCCCTGTTAACATTTATGACTCAGGAGGTGAGCTAACACTGATGGGTTCAGAGGGGAGCCCAAAGACCTCCGGGCAGATGGGTGTGGTTCATGCCACTGCACTGGGGAGACAGATCTTTGGCAGGAGTCAGGGGCTTTGTAAAGGCCAAAGGGTCAGCCTGGAAGCAAGAGGAAGACGCGACCACAGGCCATGGATCAGGAGGTGGCAGAGACCCAAAGCCTTCACTTCACAGGCCCATAGGTGAGGCATCTCTTTTGCTGAGGGTCCCCAGCAAGCACTTGGGCCCAAATCCCAGCCCTCTTTCCTCTCTACTAAGTATTGGGAAAATAAGGCCGAGCAGGGGATGAAGTTCTCTAAAGCCGGGCTGCACAAACGTGGCCCGGGGGAGCTGGGTCAGCCATTCTAAACACATCCCTTCTGGAGCTCAGGGACCTCTCACTACACCCCGGGGGGGGGGTGGCTGCGGAAGCACGAGGCTTGTGAGCCCTGAAGGAGGGGGCAGGAGATGCTCCAGTGACTCCGGCCATCTGAGTCTGAGATCACTTAACCAGCAAATGTGTTCACTGGATGGATGGGGGGAAGAGGTGACCACCCCACCGAAGGCGAGGTCCTTGACACGTCCAAAGGTCCCTCTCCCCCCTGCTCTTCTTGGGCCCGGCCTATGCTGCTAACAGTACACACAGCCTGCAGATGTGCAAAGACTGTCCCCCAAATAGGGCCTCCGGTTTACAGCAGCCTTGTGGGTTAAATTCCTTGACACAAACATCATCCCAGACTGAAGCCTCCTTCTGGGGTGTGTCCCCAGGCCTCCGGGGCCCTCTGGACAGAAGTCCGCCAGGGCAATGGAGTCCTCAGTTCTTCTTCCAGCAGCAGGCCACCCCCTCCTGGGGTTAACACCCTCCATCCATCCTAGCCCCAGGGTAGGCGCAGAATAACGACAGCCAAGTAGCTCTTAGGTAAGATGTCCCCATGGAGTGGGGAAAGGCACAGGAAGGTCATGGATGTGCAATTCTAGGGACCACAGACGCCCGTCCAAGGAGAACGGGGATCACGAACTTCTGCCTAAGTGTGATGGTCTCCCAGGAGGATCATGGCCTTCCTGACTCACCCCCGTCACTCCCCTGACGTTGGCGCTGGCACTGCCACAATGTGCCCACCGACAGGCTCCCTGGGCAGATCACTGCGGCCATGATGCCACAGATCCTTGGATCCAGGCTGGGCAATCTTGCATCCCAGTAGCAGACTTCTGGGTGTGACAAACAGGAGCTCCAGAGACCCACTGGCAATGATGCTGAGGGACATGGCGGTCCTTGACACATGCTACGACTAGCCTCATCTATTCAGTGGCAATTAATCCAAAGTCCCCGGGTTCAAGGTCTGGCTCTGTGGCTGGCAGGTCACTTTCAGTCTCTGGGCTTTCATCTCCACGTGCGTGAGAGGGGCTTAGATGAAATGATCTTGTCCTACATCCTGTGAGGGTCCAGGACGCAGGGACACAGGTAGAGGGGAAGGATGCAAACTGGCGGGAGCGGGGGCCAGGAGAGGTCGTTGGGGTAGCACACAGTCCTCCCCTCCCAAGGAGAAAGGGGGAAGAAGAGGGTGCCACAGGCTTGACCAGCAAGGGCAATAGTGAGAGTGTGAGTGAGACTGGTGGCAGCCAATCAGAGTCCTGCCCTCACACTAATCAGGTATATGTCCAAGGTCAGGGTGAGGACCTGGGGACATTTCTCTACACCAGCTCTCAGGCTGAACTCTTCCAGAGAATTCTTCTTCAGGGATAGGTCTTCCTCAGCCTGGTCGAAGCCCGGGGGAAACTGTGATGGTAAGCTGGGGGCAAATCCATTCCACTGGCCCATGAGGGGGCACACATCTCTTTTTCAGTTCAGAACCATCCAGGGCTCCCTGGCTAGTGCATAACTCAGAAACGGCAGGGCCTAAGACTTTGGCGTGACCTGTGAGCTGCTCTTGGAGAAGACATTTCCTTAGAAGTGTCCTGGGTGTGTGAGGAGAGAGATGAAAAAAACCAAGGTGTCTAGAAACGATTCCAAAACAAGTCTCACACATGGCCAGCAAAATTAGCTACAGTCATGAGTTGCCAAATGGCCCGCGGCAATGGGAATTCCACTGGGTATCTGTCTCTGGCAGCGTGAGACCTCCTGATTTCTTGAGTAGGAGTAAGTCTTTTGGGTTTGTTTGTTCATGTTTCAGGAGGGCAGAACCCTGGGAACCTGAGCCATGAAAAGCAGCTCTTGACAGGAGAAAGGTAGTCAGTTGAGGTGGAGGTCAAACCGTGGCCTTGCGCTGAACCTGTGACACCGGACAGCTGCAGATGGACAGAGTGCCAGGAACAGACACAAGGCCACGGAAAGCTAGATGGAGATGATGGGTGTGGATCCACATGTGTGTGTGCACGTGGCACACACAAATACACCTTCACGGAGGTGAGGTCCTCTTCTGGATTACTACGTGGGCTTCTGAGGGACGCAGACTCAAAAAGTCTGTCATAATGGCAAGGAAGGGGGAACAGGGAGATACTTTCAGGATAAGTCTTCACTTACAGCATTCCCCAGTTTTGCTGTCTTTCTGTTTGCTATCCTAAATCAAGTTTTATACTTAGAAAATAAAAATTCCCCGAGGCATACCTCAACTACCTTGTCTGGCCAGAAGTGTTAGAGGCAGTACAACCAACCACAGAGAGCTAGAGTTCCCAGACTTTTTCTGCCAAGTGCTTCTGAAAGCTAAGTCTCTTTTTGGTTTAGTAGTAAACTAGTAAATGTTTCTCTCCCCTCAAACCTCAACGATGTTTTACCACCTCCAGAGCTTCAGTCCATTCCCAAGACCTCCTCTTCTAAGTCACTGACAGCTCTTATGCCTTCCTTCCCAGAGGCTTTGCTGGTCCTCCTCACCTGCTCCTTTTTGTGCCTGCTTCCAGACTCATCCGAACCCTGCACTCTACCACAGTAATCCTAGGACAGCCTCAGGCCCACTTAGGAAAGAACGGCAACACAGGATTCCTCGGGGGCTCTCCTTCCACAGACCATTTCCTCTAGAGTGGCTCTGCTCAGAGCCTAGTTTCCACTCCATTCTTACCATTTGGGGTCCAGCTAAAAAGCCTCACCTGGCTGCCTTCTGAGTGAGCTCCAGTGGGAAGTCTGGACAGAGTAACTGCAGCAAACAGTGGTATTCCTTCATGGTCAGCAAATCTGCAGGGAAACAGAAGAGAGAGCATCAGATCTCCTCCCTTTTACACTGCCCCCTCCTCATTCCACGGGCCCCAGAATGACGTTCAGCAGAATTGTCCTGAAAGGAAGATCTGAAATGAAGGGTTCGCTCATCAGTAAAATCTAGGGCTGGGATTGGAAGCCAGAGGTTCCTGCTGGAGGGACCTGGCTAGCAAAGGAGGCGGATCGGGATTAGTAAAGTTTATTGGGCTGGGAAGCAGAAGGGTGAATAGAGGGAACAAGAGGGGTGCCTTGATGTCAGCCTTTGGTTTTACTTGTACATAAATATCTGGAAGAAGGAATCATTTCAAAGCTGGACAAATGTGCTGAAATCCACTGGCACAGTAACAGTCACCACAACATGCCTGAGGACCATGCACACAACATCTGGAAGGAGTCCTGAGGCCGACTGAGTCTTGCAATGTAGGGGGCAGGGTGGGGGGCAGTGCAGAGCAGAACCCGCAGAGTTTATTACTTTGTCATCCAGCATGGCAGCGGGCTGGCCTCTTTGGGAAGTCTGCATAGAGATAGGGTCATCCTATTCTAGGAAGAACAGAGCAGAGATCCAAAGTATACAGGAGAGGCAACCAAATGATTCACGATGGAAAAGGAATTGCCTTGTGAGATGGCAGCCACGGCAAGGCAAAATCCAGGGAGGCTGATGGAATCCCAAGGGAAAGAAGAGAGACTGATGCTCAAAAGTTGCTTGTGATTGCATGTTCTCCATCCAAAAGGCTGTAGATCAGCCCTGCAGCAGCAATTTGCAAGATTTCTCTATGCAACAATATTTAAACTATGGAAGGAAGTGCCAGTGGTAAAGTGAGATGCAAGTGACACCAAGCGGTCCCAGCAGGGAGCAGGGCAAGCAGAGGGGATCCAGAGGGCATGGCCACACTCTGGAGATGGAGATGATGATCACAGAAGGTTGGCTTCTTTGGCCCAAGTTAGCCCAGGCCACAAAAATCCAGATTCCCTTCCCTGGCCAGTTGAGCTGATGCTTTTCCAAGAAAAAGCCCGCTGGTCCCTGGGGATAGGTTTGGGTTCCTACCACTGTTTCATCCAAGCCGAGTCCAAGGTGGGGGCAGAGAATTAGACTAACCACATCAACAAGGCCAGCGATACCAAAGGAACAGTCTCGGCGTCAATGTGGGTCAAAGGATCATGGCGGGTTTTGTGGCCTTGGCCATCTGAGTGTGCATTCTCTTCAACCGTCTGACCTCAGGCATAGCCCAGGAGGAAGTTCTGTGCCTGGCCCTTCTGTACCTCCCAGAGGCGAAAGAGAAGAAATGAAGGACAGGATAAACACAGGTTCTCTTCCTGGGGCCCAACGGGTCTTTACTCTGCTTCTCTTTCCAAGACACTGAGGAGGGAGGTGTCAACAATGAAGGTAAATTCAGGCATCTTCAGAACACCCTCAGAAATATTAACAAAGATGGGGCAAACTTCATATTGCAGAATACTAGGAATAGCAGATATTCAGACACAGTAATGGCGGCATGTGCAGAGGCAGCCTGGTCTAGTTGGATGTTGGAGTTAAAAACACCTGGGTTCAAATCCCACCTCCAACATTTCCTAGCTGTGTGTGCTGGGCGAGTCACTCATCCTCTGTGCCTCTGTTAATTCTCTAGGACTTATCTACTAAGTCACCCATGGGGATCTTATTGGGGTTCCCTACACTCAAAAATCATAGAAGCTTTGAGTATTTGAGCAATAAATGGGGCAATATGCATACCTGAGGTAAATATTTCATGACTCCGTGACTTCACTGACCCAGCTCCCTGCCCCCTTTACTACCTTAGTGGATGAAAAGTTCATAACCCTGTGGGCAGCCTGGGCTGAGATGCTGAGTCTCTTTGGCTGGAGTGTTTGGACAAGAGGCCCTCCATCTGCGGTCAGGCCACATTCCACGCCTTTGTACCTTGGCATGACCTGCCAAAACCCATACTCCCGTGGGGTATTCTGTGCCAGACCAGCATCCCCTCCATACCTCAATTAAGCACGGGAAAAGGAATATGAAAATTCACCCCATTTAATGATTCCCTTTGGGTTCAACATGGAGATGAGCTCTCCCTGGCATGAAGGACCATGGAGGGTTAGTTCCTGCTCTGACAACACAGAACAGTGGAAAGAGGCCTGGACTTAAAGGCAGTGACCTGGATTCAAATCCTGGGAGACTCTGGACAAATTATTTAACTTCTCTCGGCCTCTGACATTTCTCCAATCTTCTCAGATCTTTATAACATCCTTGTAAGGCTAAAAAGGCTGTTAGTTATCTGACATTGATGGAGAAACTGAGACCTAAGCTCCCTAGAGCTTAAATGTCATACAGAGAGAGAGAGACAGATACAGAGGTAGAGAGAGACAGACAGAGACAGAAAGAGACAGAGAGAAACAAGAGTGGGGGAAGGGAGAGAGAGGGAGGGAGCAGTAGAGGGATAGAGACACACACACTGGTATGCTTTCACCTTCTTGCTGCTTCTCTCAAACAGGTACTTCAGGTCCCTGCTTCCCTGTTCACAAAAGGCGGAATCCCAGAAAGCTCTTTGAGTTCCTCAGCCAAAAATTCTCACTTTGTCATTGTGAGCCATGACCCACCACCCTACATTTGGCCCGACATCTCCCACTTTCAGTCTGGGACCTCTCCCCCAGATTAATTATTCTTTGGCTGTTTCCATCCAGGGTTTTAACCGGTGATTCCAGAATTTGGCTCATTTTGCCCCTACCTAGATCTTCCTCAGGAATGTCAGACTACAGCTCTTTTCTTGGGGATAAAAAGAGCCCCCAAGTCTTCGGCGAGCATTTAAGCTGACAACACATACTGTATACAGGATAACCTTTCTATCACCTCACTGAAAGTATGGAAAACCACAAAAGACTGACTCACAGGAGTGCATAAACAATCAAGTCATGCTCCTTCCCTCCCATGAGCCCCAGGGCTTCTTCCCAGGGCCTTAGCACTACCCTCCTCGAGACTCCCCTGGAAGACAGGCCTACGGTGAGTTCCCTCTCCCCATTAGGGACTTATATAGTTCTACAGTCACACTGAAGGCCCCACCACATCACCAAGTTTACATTCTGGGAGGGCTATGGGGAAGAACATACACACAGAAAACTACCTACAAAATACATACAAAGAAATTTCCAGAGGAAGGCACATGTATAAGATGAAAGGCAATGTAATGTGTTATCAATAAAAGGGTTTCAGAGGGCACAGCGGTTAGGAATGACTCCATTAGCAGCTAGGGACACCTGAGCCATTCAAAGCTGGGGTGCCGTCAAAGTCCCAAACAAAGTCTTCATCCTTTAGTCATGTTAAGGGCTCACAACTCCTGGATGTACCCACTACACGGGACACTGAAGAGACAAGCAAGAGAGTGGAATAACAACTTCCTGCCCATCTTCTCTTGAAGGAGGTACAAAGGGTAGGCAAAGACAGGGCCTGGTAGGGTAGGATGCCCAATCAAGTTAATATGATCACAATAGAAGGAAACAAGCATTTGTTTGGACAGCAACCCTAAGGGTCCTCCCCTCCCTGTTTGATTTTTTTTTTTTTTACTAAAGGGGCTATTCCTTGACTCACTTCTGAAAGAGGCCTATTCACTGAGTGGGCGTTGCCTCAAAGTGAGAACCTGGAATGACCTTAGCTTACAAGGGCCAAGGCCCCCCACTGCATCCTGAGCCATCTCCAGTCTCCTGATCCATATCTGACCACCGGACCCAGGCCAGATATCTGGCCACTGGAGGAGAAAGTGAGGCTGATGACCCTGCACAGCCCTCCCTCACTCAAATCAAGGTCAACTGCAAGTCATGTCATCATCTCCCTGATGTCATGGTCGTCTTCAAGAACAAGGACGAAACACACAACTACGTGTAAGGCACTGTGCTAAAGTGCTTTATGAATATCTCACTTGATCCTCACAACAATCCTGGGAGGGAGATGCTGTTATGATCTCCATTTTACAGATAAGGAAACATAGTCAAAGGTGAAGTGATTTGCCCAGAGTCACACAGCTATTAAGTGCCTGAGGCTGGATTTCAACTCAGGGTTTCCTGATTCCAGGCTCAGCTTCCAGATTCCACCTCAACACCCAGATGCTTCCAAAAGGGCAATTCTATTTCTTCTGAAAGGGTGGTTTTAGGGGGAGCCAAAAGGCAGAGGTATTTGCCACTCAGAAGCATTGCTCTGCTAGACTTGGAGGTTGACATTATAAAAGTGAATATCCAGAGCTCTGTGAGTGATAAAATTTGCATTTAAACTCAGAGCTTTCCCCACAGGTGACAGCTCCCGGACCATCAAAGGGCAAAAAAAAACGCGAGGGAGTAGCAGCATACTTTGAAGCTTGGCTGATAAATCCCTTGAACCAACTGATCGATCAACAAGCATTTATTAAGCACCTACAGCATGCCAGGCCTTATGCTGGGTGCTGGGGATTCACAAGGACCAAGAACGAACGGCTCTTACTCGCAGTGACAAGCACATAGACAGCCGAAGAACCAAGTGCCGATATATACGGAGCAGTTACCTTCTGGCCAATCTGGGCGGATGGGGGGATCAGGTCAGCTTCATGCAGAAGACACGGGTGCATGAGATGCCTTGAGGAGGCCGAGGTAGCAGAGCCCTGACTCAGAGATTCTCCAGAGGCTAAGACCATGGGCGCAGTCCGAGCATCATGGAGCAGCAGCATTTCGTGGTTTGAGGCCTTCTCCAGACACATCTGCTCAGGCGTTCTGAGAGGCTCTGTGGCTCCCCATGGTGGGGGGGGTCTCCTAGGTGAGGTTTCAGTACATACTTCAGGGAACCTGCGCTTTTCCAGGTGTAGGCACTTTCTTCACCAATGCAGATCACAGCCTCTCTACCACAGACTTGAAAGTTCATCGCTTGCTGGCCATGGGGCTCAGTTAGGCTCACCCTGGGACACCAGACCTATGGTCCAACGGCCCCTCACAGCCAGCCTGGCGGAGTTTATGTCCGTTGAGGACCCAGAGTCACTTCCTGAGGCGCTGAGGGAGGCATGGGGCTTTAATTTTAGGAAAAGCAATCCTTCATGTTCCTGGATCTTATCCTACTCTATGTGGGGGGCATAAAGACTTGTTCCACCCCTACTGCAAATGGCAGGATCTAAATAGCTCCAGGTGAACTGGATCAAGGAGACAATTCATGTGAATTGGACCTTTTTATGGAAGAAGTTTAGTCTAAAAGGTTCTAATTACAGTCAATAGGAAAGCCCGGCAAACAGATGCAGCTCAGGTAACCCAGTGCATGGGCCCCAAAAAGCTGCAGGGGAAGGAAGAGAACCCCTGTGCCCGAGGGACCCACCAACAGAGCAGAGAGGAGGTTTGGGCAGGTAAGCTCCGTTCACAAAGAGATGCCTTCACTTCTCCCAAGGAATCCCCCGCAATTAGGGAAGACTCAACCAGCGGGTCCTGAAAGTTCAAAGGCAGAACAAAAGTGGAATTTGGGACAAGATCAAGGTCAGATCATTCTCTACCTGATCACACTTCTCTCCTAGTACTGTGGGTGGCCAGGGTTGTTGACTTCTCTTTTGGGCATTCTCATGCCCATTCCCAAAGCAACATGGCAGGTAGGGTGGAGCATTTTTTCTTTCCACCATTTTATGAACACTGGGAGAAGAATGGAAACAAGACTCCTCTACTCCAGCTCTCATCAGGTGCTTCACTGCGGCACGGAGGAGAGCTGGATTCTTGAGTCTCAAGTGGAGGGGCACTCTAATTCTGTTGGAGGAGCAGCCTTTAGTGAGCTAAGGGTAGATGACTTCATTAGCAGGGTAGCTACTGGGCATGTGTTCTTGGCTCTCAAGGGGTTCCAATCTGCACTGGTGGAGGGAGCAGAGTTACCATACTAATGGAGTCACAGGACTTTAAGAACGGAAATAAATAAAATACTATGTAATTCTTCTGAGTTGAAATATGACTTTCCTCACAACAACCCTGGGGGATAGAAAATACACGATAGAATTCATACAAATATTGTTATCCCTGTCTTACAGGTGAAGTAACTGAGGCACAGAGAGCATGAGTGACTTGATTAGGGTGACCCTCCTTGTAAGGGTCAGAAGTCACGTCCCCTGACTTCAAAGCCATTGATCTTTCCACTACTTCATGCTTACTCTTCCCCACCCCCACCTCCCAACCCCTGGACCTGTGATTTTATCAGTAGAGAGAATTCCCAGTGTGGGGACTTCCTCTCTCCAACACAGATTAGCAACTTCTTTGTAATTTGTGGTCTTTAAAGAATGGGCTGTGGGACAAAGAGCTTTAATGACTGACTCATAGTCACAGCTAGTATGTGTCTGAGGCAGGACTTGAACCCAGGTCTTCTGGATGTCAAAGATGGCTTCCTGCCACAATGATGATGGTGATAACAACAAAAACAATAGTAGCAATTGGCATTTAAAGTGCACGTTACTCTTTTCACGCATCTCATCTCAGGACAACTCAGGCACTATTGTCACAGAGATGAGCAAACCCAGCCTCCCAACGTTGAGTGACTGGCCTCAGGGCCCCGGCTCCTGAGTGGGATCCCTAGAACTGCAGCTTCTGGGGGCTGAGCCCAAGGTCCTGTCGCCCTCTCTGGCCTGCCTCTTTTGACAGCAGATAATTAGGACGGCTGCACCAGAAACCTCAACTTTTACCTGTAGATTGTTTGTGGAAAAGAAAAGTCTCCTCAGAAGCTGGAAGGAAAAAAAAGTGCAAATCAAAGTGCTTCCAAGACGGGGTTTGCACACGGCCAACAAAACTAGTTAGCCAGTGATCAGTGGCCAGCTGGCCCACAGCGTGGTGTCTATCTGCCTCTGACAGTTTAATGTGAGGCTCTCCCGTCTCCTTAGGAAGAGCTGGGGGTTTTTGTTTTTTTGCTTCAGGGAAACAGCAATCAAAACTCTCTTGTACGTTCACCCAGTTATGTGAATCCATACATCTATGTGCATAAACATAATCCACGAGTGTGTACGTTGTGTACACCGATCAGGAAAGGCATGTGTACCTGTGTTTTGCTTATGTCTTTTTCCTTTCACATTCCTGTCCTTTCCCTGTGTCCTCCCCCCACATCAGCCCCTCCCCCGTAACAAAGACAAGGGGTCAAGCAAAACAAGAAAACTTCCCTTGGTTTAAGGCCTCAGTGTCTTCCCTGTGGTCTTAGAAACTGCTGTTGTCCACCTTCTTCACTCATTCCAAGTTTCCAACTCAGCTTATTAGATTTTCCACCTATGGGAGCCCAGCTCCAGTTTTCTAAAATATTAGTGGGAAAACAGGGTTTGCTTTGCAGAAACTCCATTTACAGCTAATGGGGTGTCCACAATCAATCCACTGACTCCAAAGATTTTCTTCTGCTATTCATACCCTCCCATGCTCAGGATGAGTTGCATGACGCTTCTGGGTTAAGTCAATTAAGCCAGCCAGTGGGAAGGGATACCTCTATGCTCTCCCATGCTGGCCTGCAGGAGAAGGGGAAAAGGAAGATAATGATCTTCCTCTGCCTTTTCCTACATCTGGTCTTCTCTCTGTGGCAAATGCTTGCCTCTGAAGCTGTGTGGGGCAGCTTGGTCACTGTCTCCTCATCACAGGGTCCCAGGGGCTCTTCAGAAGGGCAGCAGGGATGCCTGGCTGTTGGCCTCCATCTCTCCTCTCTACCCTGGAAATGGGGAGACTCCCAGGGTCAGGGTGGTTTTTACTAAAGGAAAAAAGTGGAAGAATGCCAGCCTCCAGACTTGGGGAAGCTTCTCACTGTCTTCTCAAGAGGTCTTCCCTGAAGACCTCTGGATCCAGGTTCAGCCTTAGATGTTTAGGGGGCTTAACAGGGGGCATTTTGGGGTAAAATAATGCAATGCAATTGTGTCTTGGGGAGCCCCGGCTGAAGGGGCTGCCCAACCTTGATGAGCACCTACTACACAGGAAAGGGAACAAGTGTCGCAGCTGAGAGAGAGTCTGTACGGTTCTCAGTGGGGACAGTTTCCCTAGTTCTCCTCTGGAGGTTTCTGAGAGCTCATCTCAAACAGCGGCACTTGCCTCTGCCCAGCATGGCCTGCCAAGAGCTGCTGGGAAGGACACGGGCAGTCCAGGGCATGACCACACTGCTCCTTCCTGTCTCTAGGGCACTGAGGCTTTGTGCACAGGCCACAGCTGAGTAAATACTTCTCTTCTTCAAGGACAGCAAGTGGGAGGAGGACAAACTTCTCACATCTTGATGCACTTGGTACTTACCCCAAGGCCCCAAGAGGTCTGGAAACATCTTTGGGTTAGGTTCCCATACCCTGGGCTCATGGGATTCAAATTCAAATTTGACAAGCATTTATTAAGCATCTACTGTATGCAAGGTCCTGTGGTAAGTGCAGGAGTAGATGCCACAAATCCTCCATTTGAGTAGCCTCTCCTAGATATGATCTAGACCAATGACAATGTAGGAAAAAGATGCCAGATGAAAAGGAAAATCGCCCAGTAAGCTTCTCTAGGAAGCTGCAAGGACAGAGAGTCCCTTTTAGTTGAGGAGAACAAAGGAGATTCCCTGGAGGAGGTGGATTGAAGTTGGGTCTTGGGAGAAAAGAATGATTCCAACAGGTAGAATTGAGGAAGGAATCTGTCCCAAGCATGGGAGGATGGGGGGGGGGAGGGGGAGGCAGGGTGGAGAATGGCCTGTGTAAATGTGTGTGGGCAGGAAAAGACCAAACAAGTTCAGAGAGAGACAGCATGCAATATGTCTGGGAAGAAAGGTTGGCACCAGTTTGGAGAAGGCTTGAAATGGGGCGGGCTCTTTGGCCTCTAGCCAAGGGATGGCCAGGTAAGGTTTTGGACAAAGGCAGCGAGCAGCCTGCTCCGATCTGTGCCTCCTGGGTTGGGGAGGATGGACTCGATATGGTCAAGATCAGAAGTGGGAGGACCCGCCAGGAGGCTGTTAGTACAACGGTCCATCCGGGTGAGGGCGGATAAGCAGGTGGAGGAGGGAACATGAGAGGTGCTATGGCTGTGGGGGAAGGGATAGCAGAAGACGACACCAAGCATTTAGTCTGGGTGGCTGGGAAATCAGGAGGAGTGGCAGGTTTTAGAGGAGAGGTGCTGTGTGTGAATTCAGTTTTGGAGATGTTGAAGGTCAGGTGCCAGGACATTCAGATTCATCTATCCTGACAAACAGATGGAATGAAGAGAAAAATCCTGAGGGTTTTATTTCCCATCATGCTTCAGACCCAGAGAGCATAACTCATCAGGAGAAATTCTTTGGGCTACATTTTCCAGAAGGTTATCAGTCTGGCTACAAAAGCTTCATGCCTATATGACACGAATGCTTTCTTTGGAAAAGGAGTTGAGATACACCGCACATGACAAGTATCAAGTAAAATCACAGAAAATGAAACATTTTAACAGATTTTTAAAAAGTTATTACTGACATGAGTCAGTCATTTCTGAATCAACTGTGTACAGTTAGAAAGAATAAAAGATAAGAACTAATGCAAAACTAGAAGAAAAATGAGAAAACAATACTGTACACAGTTAAAACTCTAATCTGACTTTTAAAAAAAGTAGTGATACTCAAAATTGGGAAACGAACAGAGGAACAGACATTGACACAGATTATAACCATTTCTTAAAAAGGTTATGTAAATACTTGTAAATAATCCCTTCCTTGCCATTACTTCTAAACCACATTACTTGCACCCTTGTCACCCATCTCACTCTTCTCCCTCCCCATTACTGGAACTTTGGGCTTTGCCCCTGGAACAACCCTGGGCTTCACCAGCTGAGGTCTTACCTTACTTAGGTCACTTCCCAACTGCTGTACGCATGCACAGCCTTTCTTCCAGGTCCCCTTTATCTGTTGTCTCTCCTTGAAGGCAGGGACTGTTTTGCTTGCTGACTTATATTTGCTTCCTTGCACTTGTTCACTTACATTTGTATCCCTAATACTTAGTACAATGCCTGGAACATAGTAAGTGCTTAATAAAAGCTCTATTCCTTCTACTCATATTCTCTCTCTCTGTCCATTGCAATCATTCTCTAAAGAAGGTTAACTAATTTAAATAACTGCCATAATGAGAACAAAAGAACCTAGAAATTGCCTCAGTGAGCCAACCCTGATCTCATTGAAAAGTGGAGAGACGTGGAAGCCAAGAACAGCACTGCTTTAGCACACACAAGCATTTATAAAGCTTATGGAGGATGATGCAAAGTCACAGGCATCATAAAACAGTGAAGGGAAAAACAAGTTTGCAAAAAAAGTGGGTCAAGTCATCATGAGGGCCTAGAAGTATGAAACTGGAAAGAAGACAACATAAGCAGAGATGGAGATGATGTGTAAAGTGGTTTACACTCTTTTCAGCACAAAGGATTGTGGAGGAACCCTTTTTGGATTCTAGCCTCATGGCTCCCCTAGTGTATAAGAAGGCAAAAATGGCCTTGAGGGGAGGTGGAGTTAAGATAGTGAAGTTGTAGGAAATGGTGCCTTGGCTCCCGTCCACAAACTCCTCCAGACAGATCTAGACAGTGTACCAGACTGAATTCTGAGGGGGGTTCCAGGAAAAGTCACAGTGAATCATTTGTCTAGCTCAGCTCAGCTCAGCTCTGTGGACACTGCAGGGAGTGCTCCGAAATCCAAAGAGAGGTTGGACGCCAGCATGGGAGGAGTTCTCAGACCCATGTGGAGCACTGTGACAGGATCGAATGTCAGCTGGAAGCTTTGTCAACCATTCTCCAGTCACAGATTCAAGGCAGACTGAGAAGGGCATTCTGGATTTGGGAGGCCCAGGCTGTGTGTGGAGAGGGGAGGAAATTCAGCAGCCAGCAATAGCAGCGGGGTGCCTCGGACCCCAGGCACAGAGCAGGGCCTTATTTTTAGCATCGGGCTCAACCTGCAGAGGAATTACCAAGGCAGGAGTCCCAGACCAAAGCACAGCCTACAGTTCTGTCACTGAATCAACAGAGCTTTCCAGCTGGCTCATAGGGGTGGAGTCCAGTAGCAGTCTACTCCTGCACACACCCAAACCCAGGTCAGGGACCTGGCCATGCAGAACTTAGACCAGGAGACCAGCAATCAGATTTTTCCCTGGATCAGATCACTTTGGGAGCACTGAAAGCTTGCAGGTCCCTAGCCTATTCCCTGAGATCCTGGAAAACACAACACTACATACCCCAGGAAAGCAGCAACAGCACCATTCCTGAACTTCCCTCCAGAAACATAGCCCAGCCCTAACATCAAAGCCAAAGTCAAGAAGTAAGTTCAGTAAACAAAAAAAGAGCCCCACCAAAATAAGCTACTAGGGTGGCAGGGATGTTCAAGACACAAAATCAGCAGAAGAGAATAACTCCAAGCCTCAGAGAAAAAAAATAACTCGGGTACACACTCAAGTACAATTCCTGGAAGACATGAAGCAAGAGTTTAAAGTGGTTTTTTTTTATAAGTGGAATGAGAGAACTAGAGGAAAAAATTGGAAAAAGGGTAAAAGAGTAAGCATTTATTAAGCTTCTACTATGTGCCTGGCATTGTGCTAAGAGTTTTACAAATATTGTCTCATTTGATACTTTTTATAAATGAAATGAGAGTGATTGTGAAAAAAATTGGAAAAGAAACGAGAGCTTTGGAAGAAAGAATTGGAAAGGGAATTAACAGCTTGGCACAAGAAGTCCAATACCTGGACCAACCAACAAACTCCCTCTCCCATTAAAATGGGACAGACAGAAGCCAATGACTCTACTGGCAACAAGGACTACTGAACAAAGTCAAAAGGCTGAGAAAACAGAAGAAAATATAAAGTATCTCAAAATAAAGCAAAAAACAAACAACCTGGAAAACAGATTGAGAAAAAAAATTGAAGAATCATTGGACTTTCTGAACACCATGACTAAAGAGTCTAGACATCATATTTCTAGAAATCTTAAAAGAGAACCATCTATATCACTTAGAAGCAGAGGGCAAAATGGAAACACAGAGAAGCTACCAGCCACTTTCTGAAAGAAGACTCAAAATGAAAACTCCCAAAAATATCATAGCCAAAATACAGAACTTCCAGGTCAAATAAAACATATGAAGCAGCCAGAAAGAATGAATCCAAATACCAGGGAACCATGTGATCACACATGACTTAGTAGCTGCCGGTATAAATGAGCAAAAAACTTGGAATGCAATATTTCAGAAGGCAAAGGATGGGCTTATGGCCAAGAAGAACTTACCCAGCAAAACCATGTATAATGCTACAGGGGAAGAAGTGAATCTTTAATGAAATAGAGGCCTTTCAAGCAATACTGACGAAAAGAAACTTTGAAGTTCAAACACAAGAGCGAAGAGAAACATAAAAAGAGCAGACATGAATGAGCAATGATAAGGACCAAACAAGGATAGACTGCTTATATTCAGATTTGGAGAGATGATACATGTGTTTTTTTCTGAACTTGCATTCATCAGAGTTCATAAAAATTAGACAAGGCCTGGGAATAGTTCCGTTATATCTTGATGATCTTAAGAAAAGAAAGAAAGAGGAAGAGGAATAAATGAAAAGGGGGAGGAAAGGACAGAAAGGAAGGTGAAGGAAAATTATCTCTCATAATTGAGTACACAAGTAAATGTCTATACAAAAAGGAGGAGGAGGTGAAGGGGAGTGGCTGACACCTTTACCTCACTCTCATCTGAACTGGTCAAAAGAAGGAAGAAAACACACACAAATAGCTGGGTACAGAAATACATTTCACTCAACAGGGAAATAGGAGGGAAAGGGGAAATGGAGGCAAAGGACATAGAATGTGGTTAGACAAAGGGAAGTTTTAGTCCTAAGCAAAACAAACTCCACGGATGTATGAAAATATAACTCTTTGAGGTGGCAATGAATGAGAATCTGTGGGGGTACCCATCAGTTGGGGAATGGATAAACAAACTATGGTATATTCAAGTATAGAATACTATTCTAATTCTATTCAAGATACTATTCAACAGTATTCAATACTATTCAAGAATAGAATACTACTGTGCTGAACTCTTATCAGCATCATGACCAACTTCAGAGGACTCATGATGAAATCCCCACTTCCTGGCAGAGAGGTGAGGGACACAGAAAGCAGAGTGAGACAAACTGTCTGGACACCATCAATGGGGAAATTTGTTTTTCTTGGCAATACGTGTTTCTAATGGGCTTTGTTTTTCTTGTGTTCTCAATTGGTGGGAGTGTAAAAGGGCAGATGTTGGCTGATTAAAACAAATAAAATGTTTTTAAAAAATAAGATGGCACTGAGAAGATGAGAAGATCAGACAGAAAGTTGTTCATTCTTTGATTTTGAAGAAGACCAGTGACATCACAATGCTGGAGTCAGGTTGCGGCGTGCTCGATTGCAGCTGCTTAGTCTGATACAAGTTCGAGGGGGCACCACCAGATCGGGCAAAAGCAGTCCATTAGGTTTGTGCTGCTCGTGTTTCCTTTGTGCTTCTATGATTCTGCTTTGCTCACGGAGTATAAAATCTGTTTTGATGCGGGCACACATGGACTGGTGGACTAGTATAAGTAGACACAAAAGAAGTCCGTGCTACAGGTGATGTAGTGTTGAGGACACGAAGGCAGTGATTCTCATTATCTGAAAGAGTGCAGGATGCCAAAGGGGTAGAGAGAAATCTTGAATGTTATCATTCCTCAAAAAGAGGACCAAGAGAATATCAGTAACTATTGATCCACATGCCTACTTTCCCTTCTCTACAAAATTTGTACAAGAATAATCTACCTACAATATCAAGGGCATCCTTGATGAAAGCATGAGAAAGGAAGAGGCAGACCACATTTCTACAGTGATGTACACAATCCCAGTAGAACAGGGTGAGGTACATGGATTGAGACGTCTTTTCGCAGAAGACAGTGAGAACTGCATTAAGCCCCAGAATGCCACAGAATCTCTCAACTGAGAGCCGCAATTATCCACGCCGCAAATATCAAGCGGATAAAACATGTCCATTGTCCACAATGTGCTGTTCAGTAGTATGAACATCCCAAAGAGCTTCTCTGCTAGGTGGAATTGCGGATAGAGTGCTAGACTCAGAATCAGGAAGATCTGAATTCTAATCCTGCCTCATAGGTAAATGAGCTGGATTATCTTTGGTAAATTGTTCAGTTCTTTTAATTATTCCAAGCTTCTCCATGAAACAAAGTTCACTGAAACAGATCTTATTAGCAGAGAAATGAGGAAAAAAAAGAAAAGAAAAAAAGAAAAAGATGAGTTGGGCGTGTAGTGAGAGCAAGGGACAGCTGACCGGCGGTCTGTAAGCTCCCTTGGAATTTATATGCTATTCAGAGTGTGCTGCGGTGCAAAGAGTGCTGGACTGAGAGTCCCAGCACTACCAGCTACTACTCTGCGTGGCACTGGATGAGTGGGCCTTGTTTCCTCAGCTGTCCAATGAGGGCGTTGGCCTAGAGGATGGCTCCAACCCCTTCCGGCTCCAAATCCACCGTCCTGGGATGGGGAAATGCTCCTTTACTGTCTTCTTGGATTTCAACTCTCTTCCACGTGGTTGTTTTCCTGCTCTTTTTAGTCCAAAGACAATTTATTCTTCTTGGTAGAGGAAAGGGTACAATTAAGAGTTAGAGAACTCTGCCTTCTCCGCATTACCAATGATCACTGTCTTATCCACCCGAGCAATCAATTGCCTGCTCTAAGAGGTTTGGGGAGAATCCCACGAGGCAGATGACGCTGAAACCTAAACTTTTTACTACTGGGTCCTGAGTTCAGGAAGGAAACAATCTTTTACTAACTACCTACTAAGTACTTTACAAATATTCACTCACTTGGTCCTCATAACAACTCTCAGAAGTAGGTACTATTATCATCTCCATTTTAGAGTTGAAGAAACTGAGGCAGTGTTTAAGTTTCTTGCCCAGGGTCACACAGATAGTAAATGTCTTGAGGTTGAATTTGAACTCAAGTCTTCCTGATTCCAGGTTCAACTCAACTGATTGATTGTGCCACCAACTCACTTAGTGATTGTACTTCTCCACTAAGGTGAGTGACACAATGGAGGTGATGGGTGTATCAGATTATAATCCCTCTGGACCTTGTAATAAAATAACACCCACTGGCACATGGGAGAGAAAACGATTCTATACTTGATTTTCCTGTTACTTCCGCTGCTCTTAGGTCTTAATGAATGCTTCTGCTGTTGGATCTGTGGCTTATCTGGTCTATGAATAAAGCATGTTCTAGTTTTCGGAGCTCAGGCCCTGATGTGGGTAGCAGATTACCCAAAATGGCTCATGTTGAATTTGGGGAAAGTAGCAAGGGGCTCAGAGGTGAGTGCTTAAGTGTCTTTAGGCTCAGTAAGGGATGAAATTGCCAAGGGAGAGAATGCAGAGAGAGGCCTTGGGGGTTACCCACACCTACGGAGTGGGAGGAGAACGAATTATCAAAGGAGACCAAGGAATGGTCAGAGAGGCTCTTAGACAGCATGATCTTTATTTAACAGAGGTGTTTTATATTATGTATGGGGTAAGAAAAAGGATAATTTAAAAAAGAAATGATTTTATAAGAAGAGTGGAAAGGGTTGGTCTCCACTGATTCTTCTGTGGAGTCGGTCTTGGGCATTTGTTAGAGCTATCTCTTTTTAGCCTCTCATGGTTTGTTTCATCACCCTAAAGTCTAGGTTTGGTGTGCTACAATATGAATGGACATCTGGTTCCTTTGGTTTTATAATTTAATGTGAAAGAACTCTAGACGAATAATGAGTAAATTTGGGCTTATTTTCACTTAACCTGTATGTACATTGAATTAAAGTGATAGCACTCCCAAACTGCTTCTGAAAACTCACTTCTAGGTACCCATGTTGCAGTAAAGGAAAATACAATAATGATATTCAAGCTAAACACCATCACTATGTTACCATTCCATGACTGGACATATGACCAGTCTTCCTTGTATCAACTCTCTCCTTCTGTCAATCATGATGTGATAGGATGGGAGCTAGGAGACATCATACAATAATTATTTACTCTCTTTGCTTGGGGAAATGTCATTGTCTAAAAAAGCTTTTGTGATGTGAAATAGAACTAGCCATAACTTCCCAGTCCAGGGCATGCTACAACATGGCATTGTGAGAAGTGGACATCAATGCCAGGAGGAAATAAAGCCTTTCTCCAGCAGCAACATGAACAGCCACTCTGGCATGGAAAAAGCCTCCTACCCATTTATTGAGGAAATGGGAGGCTGCCTTAGGCACCAAGAAACAGAGCAGAATTTTGGCACCAGAAGATCCCAACTGACCTAGCAACACATTGAGGAGTTTGTTCTGGGACCAATACTTGTACCAGTATTGACATTCCAATCCAGAGACCTACATTTCCAATTCCACCAGATGTTGCTTTGTTTTTCTAAATTACAGGATGAAATGTGCTCTCTGCAATATAGACCTCAGAACCAACATACAGAAATAGGTGATGTCTCAAAATCCTGTTGCCCCTTACTTTTCCCCACAGGAATGGAATTGGTTAAATATTCCCAGGACAAGAATGAAATAATTTCTTATTGGTGACCAAATCTAAAGGGAAATAGGCAAAATTAATCAATCCACTCTCCCAACTGTGCCACAATAAGATCTAGAATAAAATCCTTGTCTTTATGCCTTAATGAATGTTTCTATTATTGGATCTGTAGCTTACCTGGTCTGGGAATAGAGAATGTCAGAGTGGTACAGCTGGGAAAATGGTTTTTTAATTTTGCCTGTTCCCCGTTAGCTCTACCCCTCACAGGATAACAGTAAGTGCTTTGTACTCTGTTTGCACATGGAGGCTTAAGGTGGTCTGTGCAGCTTAGTGGTGAAGATGATGGCTACCGAGAGATATCATCCTCGTGTTGTGGGAAGACCTCTGCCCTGTGACAAAGTAGCAGCACAATCCAACGGGAAGGGCCCTGGAGGAAGAGGAAAGAAACCTGGGGTTCTGGTCTCAGCTCTGCAAATGACTGGGTGGCCTTTGGCAAAGCCCTTTCCCTTCCTTGGGCAGTAGTTTCACTCTGCGAAATGATGTGACTGGACCTGTTCATCTATTTCTAAGGCCTCTTTCAGCTTTAAGATTCTCCTCTCCACCCCAACAAGCCTATGTGGATTGAGCTGGCTTTGGAATGATTACAGGGTTTGGGGGTAGCAACAACCAATGGAACCGTTACTCAGGCCAGGAAGTGGCTCACTGATTCCATACTTTCTGTATGTCCTCATTGAGATAAAGCAGGGGGTGAAGGAGGAATCTTGGAAATATGGCCATCCTTCTGCATTCAACCCTCCTTCCCAGGAACAAAAGCAGCTCTGGAATTCCATCATTTTACTTGCAAACAAATGTTACCTTGTATCCACAATACTCACAGCGACAAACATACCAATTTGTAAGAAAAAAAGTAATGTTATTGGTGAAAAAAGCTGTGGAATGATTTTTTTTTTAAATGTCCTAGTTAAAAGCTGTGTGGGACAGTCTGTGACAGAATTTTGATCACACATTGGAATTACTGCCCGAAGAGGATTTGTTTAAAAAGCAAAAAAAAGGCATCAAAACCCAAACTAAGAAAAGTTCTGTTTCCAGGGCACTCCATTGCCCTGGAGAGCCAGAAAATAAATAGAAGAGGGGGGCGAGAATATTCATTTGTCTTGCTTAGAAATGCACTTTCCTCCTTCCCCAAACAAAGGCAAACAGGAGCTGCGGCTGACATGGTCACTGGGACGGAATGAGTTGTACTGAGACAAACTAAAAATAAAAAGGCACCAATCTAGGTTCCTTCCTTCTCTACGAATATGTGAGCATGGGAAGACTTTGGCAATCGTGTGGCTGCACATGCAGACCGCAGCCTGCTCGGTCGTCAGAATCCACTAACTTCCAACAATGCTGATGGATGTATGGTTACCCATCGACCGAAAAACAGACTCAAGAAACAGAAACAGCAGGAAGAGCAAAGGAGGTCACGATGCAGGCACGAAGACAGACAGAGAAGTCCCTTTCTGTCTTTCCTGCTCTTCTCTGCCTTTTGAGGGTGTATATAAACACCCGGATAATTATATGTATAGATGTGGGCAAGTGAATGGGACAACTAGAGATAGACGGGGGGGGGGGGGGGGGCCTGGCTGTTTGGGGACTGGATGGGAAAAGGAAATGGATGGTGGCCATTACTGTTCCTCTAAGACAGACGCACTCCACACTGGCTTTGTTTTTCAAAGTGAAGTTTTCCTGGTAAACGATCCTTTGCCTGTAATATGAGTGAATCACTCATTTTAATAATAATGTGAACAAAATGACAATGCTGCCTGTCCTGGGAACTACAGGGACAGTTGGATTTCTGAACCCTGATCCTTATCCTTTGCTAGGCCTGCCAAGCATACAAAAAGAAAAATGTGTGTGTGTGTGTGTGTGGGTGTGGGTGTGTGTGTGAAGGGGGGAGAGAAGAATGAAAAATACCCCAGAACCAAGGAAATCACCATAATGGCATCAGAGTGCTAAATGCCCCCACCCCATTTCTCTTTTGGATTGTTTTTCTTTTCTGGAGAATGTAGTTTAATTTTAAGAACTAGAGATCAGGCACTGCCTGGGACCTCTGCAGACTGACCCTGCTGGTCTGGACAAGGTGCTCTCTATCATAAGATTTTGAAGTAGAAAAGGCCAATGCTTTAATTTTACCTATGAGGAAACTGAGGCAGAGCTAGGAAGCAAATTGGTCACAAAGATTTATATTAAGTTATAGAGCCTATCTGTGCCTCAATTTTCTATTCTGTCATGCCTCCAAGCAATATTATCGGAATCAGACTAAATGAAATATATTTAAAATATGCAGACATCCTCTTTAGCTAAAGTCCCCTTCTCACCCCTACAGCATGAGGTGGAGGTGATCCTGGGTTCTCAAAGTCTATTAAGCCAGCAGAGTACGGGCCCTGACAAGTCCTATTAACTTTGAAAGGCTTCAAGTAATAGTAACAGTAACAACACCATCAATAATAAGAGCATTTCTGTAGTGCTTGCAGGTTTAGCAGAGCACCTAACAAATACGGTGACATTTGATCCTCACCATGATCTGCTGTCTCCATTTTACAGATGAAGAAAAGGAGGCTGAGAGAGGTTAAATGACTGCCCAGGGTCACAAAGATGGTAAGGGATGGGGACAGGATTTGAACTCAGGTCTTCCTGGTTCCAAGTGCAGCATTTGCTGTGGGCTCAGGGATGTGTATCTTAGCTCCTTTCAGTAATGCTCAAAGAGTATCTCTCAAGTTACAGAGGAGTTGTGAACAGCACTGGCGGAGGGAGTTCCCACTGCAGACACAATTTCAGGTCCTTGAAGGCCTCCCACCAGGGCCTCTTCCCCAATTTCTATTCTGGAAATGAAGCCAGAAGGGTTACTTCTTTTTGGGGCTCAGTTCCCTCCCTTCCTTCAAACTTCGGTGTAAGCACCACCTTCCACAGGAACCTGTCCTGGTGCCCCAGGCCTCCCTTCCTGTATTTCTTCCACATATTCTCCCATCTATACTTGTGTCTACGTGCTGTGATGACATAAAGCCCCAGAGAGAGGGGGGATTTTTTCATTCTTTGTGTTGGAATTCTCATGGCCTAGCTCAGAGCCTGGCACACAGTAGGAACTTATTTAGGTCTAGCCTGTGGCATAGCTGGTCTTCCAAAAATGGGGGTAAGGGGGATGAGCAGGACCCTCGTGGAAGTCACAATGAAAGAAATGAGCCACAGTAATTAGGATGATCCCTTGCCTGCACAGCCCCATGATGGGTCCTGAGGGCAGCGGCAGGACTACTGGGGAGCGGGAACCTTCAGGCTGCCCCCAGCTAATGCAGCAGATGCAAAGGCCTCCCAGCCCCCTTCTTCAGACGCTGAAAGCACACAAAACACTCCCAGGAACAAGCCCTTATTAAGATAAAACCGAATGAGGGCCTCCTGCAGGGGCCTTGGAATCCACCACTGTAGGAAGACAACATTTCTCCAAGTAAATTCAAAGGAACTTCTATTTCTCAGGAAGGGGAAACCACCAACACCTGGGGGGCAGAGAGGGGCGGCGGGGAGGGCGGTCCAGGAAAGGTGTTCTCTGGGGAGTCTTGAAGAAAGTGAGCAATTCAAGAAGTGGATGTACGTGTAAGGGGGGGAAGGAAAAAAGAGAGACCCAAGCAGAGTACCTTCTCCTTGGCTGGAACTGTTTGACAGCTTCCTCTTAAAAAACACTTTCAAAAGATCAGTTTTACTGATGCTTTTTGCCTACACATCAGTCATTTCCAGACAGAGCCTCCACCTCGCATGAACCTTTCCTAGTAACAAAGCAAAATAGTGTAACCTGTGTCCACTCCAAGTCCTCTTAGCTCTGTCCTAAGTTTGGTTTGTTTGTTTATTTGTTTTTACCAGTATCTTGTTTTTACATCACCCTCCTTTCCAAATAGACTTCTTCCCCTCCCAAGAGAGCCATCCCTTTTATGTAAGAACAAAAAAGAAAGATGAAAGGGAGGCAAAAACCAGTTCAGCACAACTAACCAACACACCAAATATTTTTGACAGTATGTGCAAATCTTAGATATCAAAATTTTATTAGTGCTAATTGATGCAAAGTTTTTTTTTCTCACTCTTCTTAGCCAATCTGAATTAATTATGTTGGTATAAAACTTTTAAATTTTATATAATCAAAATATTCTAATTTGTCTTTTGTGATTCCCTCTATCCCTTGTTTGGCTAGGAGTTTTATACCTAGCCACAGTTGCAGAAGATACTTCCTTCCATTCTTCTCTGATTGTTTTTAATGATGTGATCTTTTATGTTTGGCTTGTATATCCATTTGGTTGTTACTGGGGTATATGGTGTAAGATGCTGGGCTAAACCTAACTTCTGCCAAAGTGGGGCTGGTACCTATTATTCCACCAGGCTATTCAACAGACGGCTTTCCAGTTTTTTCAACAGTTCCTGTTGAATAATCAATAAGTCAATACACATTCGTTAAATGTCTACTATATGCCAGGAACTGAAACAAGGAAAGGCAAAATACAGTCCCTGGCCTTGAGGAGCTCCTAATCTAACGGGAACAGGGAGTCCTTCTCCCAGTAGCTTATGTTCTTGGTTTAACTGGCTGGGCCATTGTTTTTTTTATTGCTTCTTGTCTGTTCTACTGACCTACTTTATCATTTTTAAACCAGTATGAAATAACTTCCATACTGGTTAAATAGATCTGGTAATCCTTATGCCCCTTACATGACTACTTTTTTTTTTTTATCATTTTCCTTAAGATTCTAAACTTTTGTTCTTCTGAATGAATTCTGCTATTTTTCTAGTTCAATAGACTATTCCCTGAACAATTTGGTTGGTATAGCACACTAAATCTATAAATTACTTTAGTACTATTATCATTTACATTATATTGGCACAGTCCAATTGTAAGCAGTGAATCTCCTTCCAATTATTTAAATCTGCCTCTATTTCTGTTAATAATTTTTATAGCTGTATTTCATCTAAGTTATGAAGGTATCTCAGTCAACAACAGATATTTGACGTATCTAATGGTAATTCTGAATTTGTAACAGCTCTTACTATTGTTTCCTCATAATTGGTTTAGTAGTATGTAAACAACAATGATGGTTGTTGTGGATGTGTTTTACAGCCTTCACCTGTGAGGATTCTATGGGATTTTCCAGGTAGATTATCATGTCATCTGTATTTGTATTCTCAGGACCCAGCACGGTGCCTGGCACATTATAGGTGCTTAATACATGCTTGTTGATTGATCTGTAAATAGGGATAATTTTGTCTCCTTTGTCTTTAATTTTTAAGATAAGAGGCATTAATCTTGATCCAACAAGAGAGAGGTTCTCCTCTCTGAAGATGATAAATCTCACCTGTGTGTAAAGAAGTCTAATAAGAGTAAGAACCAAGAATCTGCCATATGAAGGAATGGGTTCTCTACGACCTGTTTAATACCACATGTTAAAAACAGGAAAACTCCCCTACATAGTTTTCTGCTTGCTTGTTTGTTTATCTTGTGGGGCAATCGGGGTTAAGTGACTTGTCCAGGGTCACACAGCTAGTGAGTGTTATGTGTCTGAGGCCGGATTTAAACTCAGGTCCTTCTGACTCCAAGGCCAGTGCTCTATCCACTGCGCCACCTAGCTGCCCCTCACAGTTTTTTGGATAAAAGAACATGGGGCCTTTAATTGCAGGCACAAAGGTTAAAAGGGCAAGTGAAGCTCTCCAGCCTTGGCCCCAAACTTGACCTGTAGATCCCACGTGGTTTGCTGATTTTGTGCTCCCCAGTTTCTCCAGGCAGTTTCCCTAAGGAAAGCTAAGGCAATCCCTAACAAACAGAAATCTGTAAACTGGTATTCCTTGTGGTCTCTGCCGTGCTAGGGTTTGGCAAAAAACAGGGCTGAGCCTGATGTCCTTGAGCCTGCCTCAACCCACTCATAGGAGAAGGAGATAGTCTGAGTCAGGAGAAATGAGAAGACCTTAATTTAAGTAAGCTCACCCCGAATGATTCTAATTCACTTTTAAAAAGGCTGGAATTTCAGTCTTTCTCCCTCTTTCTTTCTCCTTCTTTCTTTTTCTTTCTTTCTTTCTTTCTTTCTTTCTTTCTTTCTTTCTCTTTCTTTCTTTCTTTCTCTTTCTTTCTTTCTTGCTTTCTTTCTTTCTTTCTCTTTCTTTCTTTCTTTCTTTCTTGCTTTCTTTCTTTCTTGCTTGCTTTCTTTCTTGCTTTCTTTCTTTCTTGCTTTCTTTCTTTCTTCTTTCCTTCCCTTTCTTACCTCCTGATTGTAACTGTCTAAACTGAGAGTTGTTCTCACTATAATCCCTACTCTCCAGCAGAGGGATTTGCTCCCTGCTGTCCTTGTTCTGCACACAGATGCTGGTTCTCTGTCTCTCAGATACCACAGGCTGCTAAAAAAAACTGACCTGTGAGTCGGAGGAAAGGAGTCTGAGCCCAAGGGTCAGGGGTGAGTGAGTGCTTGTCGCAGACTCGAGGGGAGAAGCAGGAGCAGGGGCAGGTGGCGGGATGGCCAAGCTGCTGCCCTGCTGCCGTCCGTTCCGAAGCTGGCCCATTTTTTGAGGATGGTTAATTGGTGGGGCCAGCCCTGGGAAGGAAGGAGTGCAGGATGTCCAAATTGCAGCAGTGCCTCACACTTCATCATCTCCAGGCACCGCTGTCTGGCAGCCACCAGCAACGGAACAGAGAGAATTCCGCTGGATTGTCCAATGCATCTGACCCACAAATGAGGAGTGAGGAAAACAGTTCTTAAAAACAACCCTTGGATGGTTCAATCAGCCAGTCTGACACACAACAGAGACACCAATATCCAGCCACCTCTAAAAGCAAAAGGTCACTTTCTTCTGCTAGTCCCTGATCTTCAGGACAGGCCCAAGTGTCTGGTCTAAGCTTCAGCCGTAATTTCCTGAGCCATCAGCGTGGGCATGAAGCACAGACAGCAAAGTGGGGTGGGAGGGAGGGTCTCGAGGCACAGTAGCCCATGTTCTGAGGGCGAGAGGCTACAGGGGAGAATACAAGGTCTGACCTTCTGCTTCAGAAAGACTGGTCAGTTTTCTAAAGCAGGTGATATTTGAAGCTTGAAATGGGACAGGAATATCACAGATCTTAAATTGAGGTTGCAAATGAGAGAGCGGCACATACTGAATTCAGTATGCATACATACTGAATGTACAGTACTTCACCAGCTTTGTCCCGTTGAATTTCCAACCACTGGGATTCTCCATGTCAGATACTGAGATCCATGAGACCCTCGCCTCTCCAAGCCCTTCCTTCACAGCTGTTGGGGAAGCTCTGGACTCTGGAATGTGTTTGCAAAATCTTTTCTGTTTACTGGGACATGTTTATCAAGAGGGGGGAAATGTACCTTCCCACTATTTACTTCTCAGTGACTACTTTCTGGGATTTAGAACTGAATAAACAGATGGACTCCACAGAGGGAAGCAGGCTGAACGCCAGCCTGTGTACATCTATCTCCGCTGTAGCCTGCGTATGGCAAATGGTACATGTCCAAACAGCTGGGGTGGTTTGGGATGGAAACAAGGGGACAGTATTTTCTGGATGATAGAACTCCTGCTGTTCCAGGTGTGCCTCCACTGCTGAAGGAGGAAGGATGAGTCTCTCTCTCTCTCTTTCTCGATCTGCCACAGGCCAGATGGTTTTTAGTGTGCTAGTCCCAGATCTGTGACCCCAGTTTCATTTCCTGGCCTCTGGCTGTGGCAATTCAAGGTTGTGCCAGATGAAAAAGTGTTGTTTAATATTTATATTGTGCTTATTTGATATGTGTGGGGCGCTCATAACATGCTGAGTGTTTGCACTGTCTAAGCAACATCCACTATTGTTTTCCAATCTATACTGGCTGTTTTGGATGCCCCGATATTAAAAGATGTCCTGAAGGCTGGTGGGGAGGTTTCAGAAGTTGTGGAGGGCTTGCGATGTTTTCCAGGCCTGTGAGTATGTGGCTGAGTAGTCACAGGGCTGCTCCAATGAAATAGGGATGGGCTATCTAAACGGCTCCTCTCCTGCTTTCCTGCTCTTCTGAGCTTCAGTAAAGGGCTTTGACTGTTTAGCACAGGAAACCCACTAGGATCACCTGGCTGAGCTGTAGCTGGGGGTGGGAAGGAAGGAGCTCACATATGTTTCAGTATGCCATTGTCCTAAGGCTTTTTTGAGAGGTTCCTTACATGTAAAGGGAATATTCTCTAAGGAAATCTTAGTTTGTTCCACGGAGTATGGCTCTGGTAGATATTTCAAAGGCTCCCAGAATGATTCTTTTGAATGACTGTGGACAAAAAGTGACGATACTGACAAATCAAGTTAAAAACAGCTCTCATCTAGCCAAAAGCACTCTCCTCAACTAAGATGCAGCCAAATGTTGTTTCAGGGGGAGATCAGACTGGATTCATCGGGCTCAGGTGACTCAAAGACAAGAACATTCAATAATTAGTCTCCAACAGACTGAGGTGTTGTATGTAACAGGACCTTCTAGAAAATGGACAAAAGATCCTGTGTCTGACAAAGGCCCGCGGACCTTTCTACTACACTGGGCAATGAGCGAGGGATGCTGCTGGGGAGATGAAAAGGAATCGTTTCTCTCCAGTGAGCAGAGCCCAGGGAGGAGGGTTCCAGGCCAGGCTTACAAAACCTCTTTAATAATGCAATCCAGAGGCTTTGATTCCAGGAACATGCAGAAGAATAAACAGCCTATTAATCTGAGTTTTCTGGTTTGCCTGAATGTACAAAGCAGCAATGAACCAACCTCTTGGCTCCGGAAAATGCCCTGCCTGCACACAGTTGCCTCACAGCACAACGTCGCTTCTCTCCTAGCATGCACAATTCTTCACTGGAAAAATGACAAGGCCTCATGGGCACTGATGGTTTCACTGTGGGCTGCCCACTCCAAACCTGGGGTGCAAATAACTCTGAACAGCGCTGCCTTGTTTGGCCCTAAGAAGGAGTCCTCATGTGACTTGGGACTCCAGGGAGCACGGTGGCCCAGTGAGCCTCAGTTAAGAGACAGAGTCATCTGTCTGCTCCTTTCTGAGCAGAGCTGACAGCCTCAAGCCTGGGAAAGTCAGGCCCAGTTTCAGTGACTTCCCATTCTTGGTTACCTTGGTGGCAGAAAGGGTTCCTACATGGGTGGGCTTTGGGTGCCATTCTGCACAGATTTTCCTGGAAGTTTTTCCTAAGTAAGGATGACCAAGAAGGAACCAAGAATAATTGAGAAGGAAAGAAGGAACACGAGAAGCAGCTGTTTCTCTGACCCGCCTGCTTTGTGGACTTGTAAAATGGTGTGAAGTTATTGGTTTTAAGATAATGATAACACAAGTTTCATAACATGTGTGTTTCTCCTTCCAGGAAATTGTAAATGAAGTAACTGATAATCTCGGTAATAAATCAGCTCAGTTGGCCGGTTCAGTGCTAATGAGGCCAAAGTCATGAGCACAAGTCTTAGGTAACTCTCTATATATAGTTTCCCCATGTTCCATGGCCACAAACCACACCTTTCAGATTGTAAATGTATACAGGTGAGCAGACAGAGCGTGTTCCAGGTGGTATATGCATCCTGTCACAAATGAGTTGCAGTGCCATCTTTCCAAATGGAGATTAACCCCACAGTCAATGCTTCTTTCCCGGAGGGAGGTGGTGAGGAAGGACAGTTGTTCTGGATCCGGATCTACTGCCCTCCACCCCCACCCCTAGTGGGGCGGATCTCCAAGCTCTCAGTAACATCCAGTCTTAAGAGCTGGCCAGGGGCACTGAGAGGCCCCATGGTGAACATGGGGAGGGATACCACTTAGAGGGGCCTCAAAGGACAGCCAATAGAATCCTCCCATTTTCTACATGAGGATTCTGGTCCCACAAGAAGTAAAAAGTGATTCAGGTGCAAAGATTTGAGAATCAGGGCTCTGCCTACTGTCCCACACTGCCTCCCTCGATGCTGGACTATAGCACCTCTCAGCAAAGATTTGGATTTTTAATAACTTTGATGTTGACAGCCCTACAATTCTGCCTCTGGGCAGCTGCTCACTGCTTTCAGGACCTTCTAAGAGGAAGGCACATTTCAGAAAGACACAGAGTGGGAACACTCCCAAGTGCAGAATGGCTAAAAAGGAGCTTGATCAGCTTCCCCTCTTCCCTTCTTAGGCAGGTCAAGGGGCCACAGACCCTAGCTAGTTAGCCCCAGGAATCTGGCACTCATGGAATCCATGGGAACCAGTGCTCTAGGAAAGCTCTGGGGGGCCACTCCTCTCTGCCCGAGGCAGCGGCAATGCCGGGCAATGCCAGAATGGGCCTTCTTCCCCTCAACACCTCATTCAGATCCTTGCTTAGCAGATCCAGGCTCCTCTTCTAGGCTTCTGCCTATTAAGACAAACACATGTGATCTGAAGACCATGAAGATCTGGTGTCAGATGTGGCTTCACTGCTACCTTCCTGGGGTCATGAAATGACACACATTCCAAGAGGCTCAGCAGCTAACCCCTTCTGCCCTGTAACAGGGCGCATTGTCAATCTCTTCTCTCAGACTGCAACCCAGCAATACCTCAATCCATTGCTGAGAGGTGAACTCCATTAATATTGATGAGATGCAGCTCATTAACCTCATTGGATGTTTATTTACAACCATTCTTCTCACATGCTAATAAGTGACACTGGCCCTTCAAACTGAGGGGAGAGAACTGCCCCCCCCCCCCTTGCCAGCACCTCCTTGGCAGACTCCTGTCCCTTGAAACAGACGTTTGCAGTGAGGGACTGAAGCCAAATGGAGAGAAAGCAGCAGAGAGGACGAAATGATGTGAAAAGAATGTCTGCAATGTAATGGGGGGAGAAGCCCAGCTGCAAGGCCCACTGGGTGGTGGGGAGGTTGGGTTACACACACTCATTGAGTTCCATCGAGGGACACAAAGGAGTCTGAAAGGGATGGAGAGGAAGCCCTGTGAATGGATCGGGGCACACCAGGTCTGGGGGGAAAGGGCGGTGTAGAAGACAAGCCACCCAAGGGTGTCATGGGGACTTGGTGGCCTCTTTCTGGTCTATTCCCCTTTCCTCCCAGAGTATAAGAAATGGATTCCTGGACGTAATACTTGGAGGCTGGAAGCGTGCTACTGGGAAAACTGTCACAGGAGCTAACATTGGTAAAGTTAGGAAAAAGGCAGGAGGCAGATGCCTCACAATTTACCCTTGTGGAAATGACTGAAACAAATCAATGAATGAAAAAGCATGGATAGTAAATACTTACTGTGTGCCAGGCCCTGCCAAAACCAATGAAGAAACAAACACAAGGAGGCAGAAGGCAGCTCAGTGCTATAGTGGACAGAGTGTTAGGCTGGGGATCAAGAAGGCCTGAGGTTAAATCCTGCTTTGGACACTTACTAGCTGTGTGTCCCTGGACAAATCACATAACTGCTGTCTGCCTCAGTTTCCTCATCTGTAAAACAGGACTAATAACAGCATCTATTTCCCAGGGTAGTTGTGAGGATCAAATGAGATATATTTGTAAAATGCCCTACATAAATGCTAGCTATTATTATTATTATTATTATTTAAAAGTAGCACTTAAGTAGCTTATATTCTAAAAGAGCACTGAGAGGCAGCTAGGTGGCATAGTGGATAGAGCACCAGCCCTGAAGTCAGGAGGACCTGAGTTCAAATCTGGCCTCAGACCAAACACTTGACACTTATTAGCTGTGTAACCCTGGACAAGTCACCTAACTCCAACTGCCTTTAAAAAAAAAAAAAAAGAGCAAGGTGGTCTGTGGCCCCTCAAGGGATCTGTGGATAGAATTCAGGAGATCTAAGAACGTGAATGGGAAAGAATTGTATCTTTGTTTTCACTAACCTCTCACTAAAATTTAGCATTTCATTCAATTATTCAAAAATATCATTCTAAGGGGCAGCTAGGTGGTGCAGTGGATAGAGCACAGGCTCTGGAGTCAGGAGGACCCGAGTTCAAATCCGGCCTCAGACACATAAAAACTCATCAGCTGTGTGACTCTGGGCAAGTCACTTAACCCCAATTGCCTCACTAAAAAAAAAAAAATCTAAGAAGGGGGCCATTGGCTTTGTCAGACTGACTTTTGAGGTCTACCTCAAAAGGTTCCAGAACCCTTGCAATAGAGAAAGTCAGCTTTGCGGTGGTGCCCAGGGATGGCTGTTGTAGTTACAGAAGTCAAGGTGACGTTTGCTGGAGTTACAGAATAATTGACTGCCACTTCTTTCTAGGAAGGGTAGAGTTGATTTGATAGATTGGGTTGTTTTCAGAAGCAGACTGACGTAGAAACGCTGGGGGAGGAGGATCACCCATGGTGAGGACAGTGATGGCTGCTTGGGGGTCTATGTTGGGCTCACCAATCAGAAGCCCAGCGACCTAGGACTATTCATTGGAGTGCCAGGTTGGAGGTGGAATCAGGAGCCCTGGGGGACAGAAGGGAGATGAAGAAAATTGTAGCAGAGACAGGAAAAGGGCCTAGGTCAGACCAGAGAAAAACACAGAAAAAGAGGGAATTTTAGAGAAAAATACTGTAGTCCAGTCCCTCTGTGTTATGGGTAAACTGATCATCTCTATAATGCCACCCTTCTCTAGGCCTGACATAATACAAAGTTTGTTGTTAATAAAAGTGGCTTGGAGCAGCCCTCCCCAACACTGCCTAGTGATTTGAGAACCAACTTTTAGGTAGTCCTTTCCATTTCGTATTCATGGAAATAACTGCTAATAAAATGGAGGCAAAAGTATTTCAGGTATATGAATGATGACTGAAAAGTTCTTAAGTCTTTAAAAGCCAAACCCAACCTCCTACTGTCTGTGCTGTTGGGCACTTGATATGACAACACAGTCAATCATTCCCTTCCTGCCTACAGAGCCCACACCCTCTTTGCTTCTCCCCAAATTGGCTTCTTTTGGAAAGCTCTTTGAAGATTCTTCTGTGCCTAAGGTGCACCTTTCCAAATGAGGCTAAAAAGGCAGGAGAAAAAAGGAATCTTTCTCCTTTAGAGATTTAACCACATTCTGTTTAAGTACAAAGCAGGCCTCCTAACTGGTGGATTTGATGTCTGAGTTGTTTGTGTTACTGAGATCATAAGCCCTCAGGGGTGGGTCTGCGTTGTCTTTCAAGTTTTGTTGAAATTCAGTTCATTTTGTCAGTGTTCAATGAATAATCGATAACAATCTGCACTCCACCTAGGCTCAGTAATAAATACTTTGAGTTTGGGCCCAAATATAACCCGCCCTCCCACAGAAGAAACAAATATGTAGTTACTCACTGAAAAGGTTTTACTCCTTCTTTTCTCCTCCCCATATACGGTTTAAGAGATAGGAAACACAAGGGCCCCCAAATTTCAAAAGGCTCTTTGGAAGAAGAGTGTAACACAGAAAGGTCATTCTCTCTTACCTCCTGGGCAGCCCCTGTTCGGTTGCAAAGCTTGGAAATTCCACTAGGCCCTGCCTCTCCTCCCCCTTCTCACTTTTCCATCTGGTGACAAAGAGCTTCTTAGAGTCTGTGCAGTTGTAAGCAGCAGCCCTGAGGTCATCTATCTATTCAGGGGAAGCAGGACCCCATTCCGGGACAAAATGTCAACTCTTTGAGGAAGGGGATTCTCAAGAGACCCCTTTCCACCATCCTGCCTTGGCCCTAGGATTCTTCCAGAGATGGGGGAAGAGCAAATGAGCTCTACAGGAAGCCCCCGGTCTGCAGGGGCCCAGGGCAGACGGAAGGAATTGCTAGGAGTGTCCAAGGAGCAGGGTGCTAGCTGGCCCCTCACCACTGCCCAGCTGCAGCAGCAGGGTTGACTGCCCAGGCTCCCGCAGGCGTTACTCAGGCCAGGGCGGAAGGAAGCCCATGGACGATTAAGCTGTGTCTGTGGGACTAAAAGCAGAAACATAGGGAGTAGTTTAGCTAACCTAGATTTGGGGAAAAGTGTAGCAGCTTCTATTAAATTCCACAACATTGTAAAAAAGCATTCTATTATTTGATTGAATTTGATCCCAGTACTAGATCTGAAGATAAAATGCAGAACACAATTATACCTCTGTTCTGATGTGGGACGTATCTATCCTAACTCTTCCTAAAACATCTTTACCCTGGGCCTGATCTCTATCCCTACTGTGGATAAAACATGTACTAGATACTGGAGTTTATAAAAATGACTAAAAATAATATTCCATATATATATGTATGTCTAAACATATTACTTCCACACTCAAAAATCTTCAGTAGCTCCCTATCACCTTTAGATAAAACATGAATTCTTCAGCCTGGCACTTAACACTCTATCTAAGCCTGCTTCTATCTACCTTCCCAGATTGATTTCATTTTATCCCTTATCACATGCTCTACATTCCAGCCAAACTAGCCCATTGGCTGGCTGTTCCCCAAACACGACGTGCTATCACCTGTCTTTCTGCCTTTGGCTGTCCCCCAAGCTTGAAATCCATTCCTCTCCTTGCCTCTTCTGCCTTTGAGAGTACCCAACTTCTTTCAAGGTTCAGTTAAGATGCTACCTCCTACTCAGAAACCTTTCTGGAACCTCCGAGTGGCTGGTGTTTTCTTTCTTCTAAAATTACTTTGTATTTGGTTATCTGGGGATATGTTCTCTTCTTCCAATAGAAAGGAAGCTGCCTGAAGTCAAGGACAAGTTGCACTCTTGTCTTTGTGCCCTGGCACCTAGCACAGTGCCCTGCAGAGTATTTGTGTAATCAGTGCTCCTGGAACCAAGGAAAGAAAATCAGCTGTCTATCCATCCAGGGCACACTTCTGGGAGGGAAGATAAATATGTTCAGTTCACAAAATTCCATAAGGAGACAGGCATTGCTGGGGTTGGGTGTGCCCATTTCCTCTGCCTCTCCAGGAGTGGTGGGTTTGCTAGCATTTTCCTGGGGGCACTCAGCATGTAGGAAGGAGGCTTGAGTGAGGGGGAACATGACAAGGCTTGGAGGTTGTAGCATCTATACTCTCCTTGAGCCACGATGTGGATGGGGCTTGGTCATGGGTGCCTGGGTCAGGGTGGGGCACATGGCTCTGAAGGTCCCACACATGGCTTAGCCCAGGATGGGGAGGAAGCCATGATGAGGCAGAGCCAGTCTACTGTTACTGCACCCAGCTGAGTTTGTGCCTGGAGCTGGGAGACACCATACCGTCCTCCAGTGGCACACTGGGCATCATTAACCCCCGTGACCTAACAATAACTCATTTTAGCTTTAGGCTCCCTACAGGCACCACACAAATCAGAACATGATCGGTGCATGAGAGAGCTACAAAAAAAGTGCTGAGACATCTGAGGAGGGAGAGAGGGAACCATGAACTTGGCAGAACCTGGGCTGAGCCTCTGAAGGTTGGCCTTTAAATTCCTCCAAATTCAACAGAGGTGGTGGTAAGTGCTATCATTCCTCTGTTAAAAACAGATCAACTAAGACATTAAAAGGTTAAATTATTTCATGGTCATACACTGACTGATAGAATTAGAAAGGCGATTCCTCTATATGGCTCCGAGTCTAATGTTGGGAGTCATTGAAGGCAGTGAAGCAAACAGATTTGGGCAGAACAGACAGGTGGTGAAGGCCATACCAAAGGCTTTCCCTTGGTATGGTACATATCTGACGGATACTCATTCTAAGGTTCTAAAACCTAAATTTGGAGGGCAGAGGCTTTCAGTCATCCTATCAAACCATAAAGATGCCCCCTCAGAAGGAGAAAAAGATCCAAATCCAGATTTTCCATGAACTGTCTCCAAGTAACTAAGAACAATTCATGTTTCATTGAGCAGTCATGGAAACTGACCACATCTTAAGCTACTCATATGTGACGCTCACCACGAAAGTGTGCAGGAATTACAGGCTGACAATCCAAATGAGAGACACAACCTAGGAATGCTCTCCAAATAGCCCCTGGGTTTGTTCTTCTAATCCAAGAGTGTTCAGATCATTTCACAGCACAATGCTGCTCAGGAGCAATCAGTGTGGGAAGAATAACTTGGTCCACCTCCTGGTCTGCAGCAGGGGCCATCCTTAAAGCACCCCTGGCTTGAGAATCCACCCTGTTTCCAAAGACCCGCCCGGAAGAAGACCCCATGGTCTTCACTGGTCATTTATTTTATTTTGTTTGTCAAATGCCTAACAAACTCATGGCACATGAATTCATCCTTATTCTTTCTATCTAAGTCCCTGTTGGAATGCATCTTTGTGCCTTGTCTTCCACAGAGATGGAGACAAGCTGGTGATAAGGGATGCCCACAAATCCAGGAACAACACCAGGCTTTAGAAGAATAGTTTGGACTTAAAATGCTGTAGCCTGCAAAGGAAAAAATCAAAACATAGATGTGTCTCATCTGGCTTTCAACACAGATGCTGGCCCACGTGCTCACAGCTTCTCTAGGGTAAGAAGGCAAGAAGGGGAAAGGATGCCCACAGAATGCTTTTCTCCAACGGAGAAGAACAGGTCATAAATTGGAATAGAAAGTAACAGTCTAAGGGCTGGAAATTCAGGGGTGACATTATGTGACCAAAAACATTTATGGGAAGAAACATTTCCCATTCTGTGTTACAGGAAGAAGTATGAAAACTGCATGTAAGGCCTTGGACAGAAGAGAAGGAGGCTTCCTAGTAGCCTGTCAAGCTGAGGCACTTTTCTACCTTTGCGGGGGAGGGAGGAGACAAAGCAGGGGGGACCCACAGAAACAGCCACATCTTCGGTTTCAGCAGCTGTCACTGAACCGGTGATGGTCGGGCTGAGGAAGGAGGATCGCTGTGTTTTCATCTTGATAAGTCAGCAGAGTTTGGCTACCCTTTCCTACCAATGTAACTAGTCAGTGCAACAATCCAGATTCAGAAACAGAACAGATCTCTTTTTCCATTGGCAGGTAACCAAAGAAAATGTATTCTCCAATGAACAGTATAATAATATAATAAAAATAAGACCATACTTATATCACACTCCTTTCATCTGAAGAGCTCAAATTATCCTACCCCCTTTACTCTGAATTCCCACTTTCCCGCCCTTCCGCCTCCCCAGCTGTGGGAGAGGAAGCAGGCGTCCTCTGGGGAGGACGGGATCATAGGATCACAGACCTCAGAAGCTAGCTAATCCAATCCCCTTCTTTTACAGGAGAGGCACCTGAGTGGCTTGCCTGAGGTCCCATGGGTTACAAGCATAAAAGGCAAGATTTGAACCCAGGTCCTTTGACCCCAGAGTGAGTGCTCTTTCTCCTCAGCTGCCTCCCACATGGCTGGCTCCTCTGTGTATGGCCATCAGCCTGGGAAGAGCCCCCACAGACGGCATGGGGGGTGGTAAACGAGGCCTCTCCAGGGTGTCAGTTCCTCTACACGTCCTGGCAAAGGCTTTGCTGAACCACTTCAAAAGCAGCCCAGCAAAGTTCCTCTGTCGGCAGCCTCGCATGCTGCCAAAAGCGCCAGAGAACTCTCCCTTTGGGCCACAGGCCAAAGAGCAGAATTTGGGGAGTGGGGGGAAGGTAAGAAAGGTGTTTTCCTCCTGGATATGTAGCTGAGAATCAGGCAGGCTGAGTCACTAACGCTTTTCACCCACTCTTCTGGAGGGGGTGTTGTTAGCTCTGCTGTCTACTGCAGGATGCCCCCCAACACCCCCTCAACCCCCACAAATAAAGCATACGTTCTGCCCTCAGAACCTTAGCTTCCTATCAGGACAGAGCAGGGTTATCCCAAGAGCCCTCAGAAACCTAAGGATCAGAAATACTAAGATTGTGGAGAAGCGGGGAAGGGTGATAACAGGACAAGAATGCAACGTAGACACTGACTACAGGGTTAGGTAGGGATGGAGATAGAAGGGGGCAAGCATTTATTAAGAGTTTGGCGTGTGCACTAGGCCACGCTTGTGAAACGAGCTAGTCCTTTACCAGGACTGTGTGGTGCAGATTTCTATACCTGGAAGTCGTTAGCAACCTGATTGAAGGTGGTTTACGCAGTGAGATTCACATCAATTCAATTCAACAAACACTTGATTCAGTGTCTATGATGCTGCAGTGTGGGCCCTGGAGATACAAGGATAACCTAAGACAGTTCCTACGTTCGAGGAGCTTACAGCCTGGCATGGCAGATAAACTATGTGAAATTATAATTAAAAATTCAACTTTAAGTCCAAAGGAGAAGATCAAAGGAAGGGCTAAGGGAAATTTAAGGGGGAGATGTTGAGTTTGACATGTGTGTATGTGTTTTATATGCATATACACACACATACATATAGATGTGTGTGTATGTGTGTGTGTGTGTGCAATGCCTTAACATGACATTCTGCACAAGAGAATGCAAAGTAAACAGGAAATTCTTCTTTTCCTGAACATTGCCAGCAGCAAGTACTGCCCATGGATGCCCAGAAATCATGCCCCAAGCAAGAAGAGGCAGATTTTCCAACAAGAGCCCTGTTTGGGGGCCTGAATAAAAATCCTAGCTTGCACTGATGTAGTTCTCTAAGGTTAGCAAAGTGCTTTACATGTCTTACTTTGTTTGATCCTCACAATCACCCTAGGAGGTGGGTGCTATTATTACCCCCCATTTACAGATCAGGAAACTAAGGCTGAGAGAGGGTAAGTGACTTATCCAGGGTCACAGATCTGGCACCTGTCTGAGGCAGGATTTGAACTTGGGTCTTCCTAACTCTTCAGTCTAGCTGCCTCACTTTACAAGGAGCACTGGAAAACAATAACTCCGTGAGATGCACGTAATAAATCATTCAGAAAAGATGATTTATAAAGCTATCTATAGCCATATGAAAAATGCTCTAAATCACTATTGATTAAAGGAATACAAATTAAAACAACTCTGAGGTGCCACCTCACACCTATCAAAAATGACAAATGTTGGAGAGCATGTGGGAAAACTTGGACACATTCACTGTTGGTGAAGTTGTGAACTGATCCAACCATTCTGGAAAGCAATTTGGAACTATGCCCAAAGGGCTGTAAAACTGTGAATATTCTTTGATCCAGCAATATTATTCCTAGGTCAATATCCCAAAGAGATTTTTTAAAAAGGTGGGGGGGGGGGAGAGGGGAAAGAACCTATTTATACAAAACATATTTATAGCAGCTCTTTTTGTGGTGACAAACAATTGGAAATTGAGACAGTGCCCATCAATTGGGGAATGGATGAACAAGTTGTGGTATATGATTTTAATGAAATATTACTGTGTTATAAGAAATGACAAACAGGATGCTTTCAGAAAAACTTGGAAAGACTTACATGAACTGGTGCAAAGTGAAGTGAGCAGAACCAGAAGAACATTGTACACAGTAACAGAAATAATGTACGATGATCAACTGTGACTTAACTATTCTCAGCAACATAATGAGTAAAGACAATTCCAAAGGACTCATGATGAAAAATGCTATGCATTTCCAGAGAAAGAACTGATGGAGTTCGAATGTAGATCAAAGTATATTATTTTTCACTTTGTGTATTTTTTCATGGTTTTTTTCTCCTTTGGGTCTGTGTCTTCTTTCACAACATAACTAATATGGCAATATGTTTTACATGATTATATGTATAACCTATATTAAATTGCTTACTGTCTCAGGGAGGGGGGAGGTGAGGAAGGGAGAAAGAAAATTTGGAACTCAAAAAAATTTTTAAATGAATGTGAAAATTGTTTTTATATGTAACTGGGGAAAATAAAATATTTTTAGAAAAAAAGATGATTTAAGTATGATTCTTCAGAGTGTAAAGTATAAAGTTTCAGAAAAGAAGGAAAAAACCCTCATAAAAATAGCCAACATCTCTCTTTTGGAGGTTTGGAACCATCTGATGGTGATCTCATCTTTTAAGTCCCATTAGATCTCAATTCTGGGAAAAAAGATCTAAACTGATAAGACAGAGAAATGATTTTCTTCTTGGTACACACTAATCTTTATAAGAAAACAAAATTTCATCTTCTATCAAATTTCACTAATTGGTCTTCACCTACATATAATCTTAAATTTTATTTTTTCACTGATTTTTTTCAGATCACCGTAATCTCTGAGTATTACTCTTTTCCCTCCCCATCAAACCATCCTTTACAAGAAAAAACAAAGAACTAGTCGAGAAAAAAAAATAGCCACTATATCAACTGAGTTTAACAGTACAAGCAATGTTCCACACCCATAGTCCTCTATCTCTGAAAAGAAGGGAGAAAGTACATATCTTCTTGGGAATCAAGGTTGATCATTATAATTACACAGTATTCAGTTTTTGTTGTTTCCACTTACATTATTGTAGGAGTTACTTTACTTTGCATCAGTTCATATAAATGGTCTTCCCATGCTTCTCTGAATCAGTTGATCAATAAGTATCTTAACTACGTTCCATGCAATGGACTTAGCAATGAGAATGAAAAGACAAGAGTGAAATGGTCCCAGGCCTCAAGGAGTTTACATTCTATAGAGGGAGATAAACATGCTTAAAAACACAATGAATATCTATATCTATTCCTATCTATGTATCTGGTTGGGGCAGGAGGGGAAGGAGTGCACTAGTGCCAGGAGGGAGGATTTGGCAAAGGCTTCATGTAGAAGGTCGTACTGGAGGTGAGTCTGGAAGAAAACTGGGGATCTCAAGAGGTAGAGGTGAGGAGGGAAGGCATTCCAGGAAGGAGGAGAGAGCCAGAACAAAGTTGTGCTGAAGACAAGGAAAAGTAAGAAGGTCAGTCTGACAGAAGAGTAGAGTGCGTGCAGGTGCGTAACACGTGATAAAGCTGGGAAAGTAAGTTGGGGCCAGGTGGCAAAGAGCTTTCTGTTCCAGACAGAGTTTATATATGATCCTTAAGGTGATAGCCACTGGAATTTATTGAGTTGCGAAATCTCATTGGCAGCTCTGTGGTGGATGGCTGTTGTTGTTATTGGTGGATGGATTGGAGTGGGGACAGACTGGTGGCGGGGAGACCAAGCCGAAGGCTATTCTAATAGTCCAGGTGAGAGGTGATAAGAACCTGAACTACAATGTAACTGAAGAAATGGGGAGAAATGGGAAGATTCTTCACAGTCACCATTTCTTACAGCACATTAACATTCAATTACAATAATGTACCATGACTTCATTTGCCAAGTGATGGGCATCTACTTTGTCTCTCGTTCTCTGCTACCACAAAAGGTGCTGGTAAGGCTATTTTGGCAACTGCCACTTTAAATAACCAGGCTTTAAAAATACACATCTTAGGATAAAAATTGAGAAGCAGCATCCACCTGGCCATCAAACATGTGCCTCAGCTTATGATTAAATCCATAAAGCTTGTGTGACTTAGGATTGTCATAATATTTATACCCCATGTTTCTAGGCAAGAGGAAAACGAAACTATTCTAAGAAGACAGCTACCTACTTTGTACTTAAAAAGTGTCCAAAGGAGTTACCCAGTCTCTCCAGTTGTGGTTCAAGGTACTGCCACAGAAAACTTCTGTCAGCGTTCACAGTCTGTTAAATTATAGCTGTAAGTAGCAGGGATGGCATACTAGAGGCTTGCCATCTTACCCTGCACATCTAAACCACCAGGTCAGGCCAGTGCTGCTTCAGTTTCACCAGGACTCTACTCCTTGGGTGGCTCCTTAGCAACCAAGTATCATTAGTTCATATTTGAAAAGGTGTGAGCCACATTGGTTTTAAGATATGATAAGAGGTTGACTTTTGGCTGCAGAAGGAGAAGGGAACTCTGGGTATGGCAGGTGGTGAATACTGATGAATGTATGGGAACGCCCCAAAGCACTAAAATTAGAAAAGTAAAAAATCTGCCTGACTCGGGGATTAGTTTAGTGTAGATTTTCTTTCAAATGGAAGCCAAAACACCTATTACATCACCCTGGCCAGCCTGCTTTTAGTGGTCTGCAGACTTCAATGAAGCAGGAATCATCTGAAGCTTTGAAAGGAGATAAAAAGGGGGTGTTTCAAGTCTTTAAAACAACTGACCTCTCCAGGATTTCTCACAACCATGTGCGTATTTTTCCTCTTGACTGAGAGTAAAAAAAAAGAGAAGCCATCAAGCAATTGGAGTTGGAAATGAGACCAAGGTTCATGGCTCCAGTTCTGTCAGAGAGGGGGAATTGAACCTTACCTCAGCCTACCATGGTTCTTTCTGCACCTCACCCCCCCTAGTCACTTGAATGGGCCACCAAAGGCTCCCAGGACACAGACCTGGGAGGGACTGTGGCAATCATAGCTAGTCTACCCTCTACAGATGACAGGTGAGGAAACTGAGGCCCAGAGAGCTTTGGAGATTTGCCCGAGAGAGTGAGGCAGGGCCAGGGGTCAGATTGAGGCCTTAGATCCAACCTGGAGCTCTTTTCACTTTAATTAGTACTCAGATCAAATTAGACAATAAAAATATGGAAATCTTTTCTGGGAAAATATAGACTAATTACCATGTTTTATCTTTTTCATTTCCTTGGCAAGGCAATTTCCTTGAGAAACTTTCTCAGAGGAATTTCTTGCCAGAATGACTAGCTCAAAGGAAGCAATATTTCAACCAAATCAGTCACAGAAACCCATTTGAAACTAATCCACAGGGAAGCCCCTCACCCTTTTCTTTTCTTTTCTCTTTTTTTCTTCTTTAGGCAATTGGGGTTAAGTGACTTGCCCAGGGTCACACAGCTAGTAAGTGTCAAGTGTTTGGTCTGAGGCCGGATTTGAACTCAGGTCCTCCTGACTTCAGGGCCGGTACTCTATCCACTGCGCCACCTAACTGCCCCTGGCCCCTCACCCTTTTCTATAAGATGCTGGAACACTCCACAACATGGTGGTAGATTAATTCTCTTTCCCAGGTTCTCTATGGCCTTCCCCAGGTAGATTTAAACACTGATTTTGCCAGTTTTCCCCCAGAAGCATGACCAAACTATCTATCCATTTGTCTAGCCCTTGACCAAGAAGCTTCCTGCTACAGAACGCCCTCACTGCTGAGTCCAGGGTTCAGACCTTTCCCAATAAGAAAGGAGGGTAAGAAGCCCAGGCCCACCCCAGTGAATTTACAGAAGAGCATTAACACCATCAGTCGTGAAGTGAGTTTCCCACTGTTCCTATAGAAAGGCATTCTGTGGGTGGGGTATAGGAAAGGAGGTGTCTGTTTCAACTTGACTGCTTGTCATTTTTTGTTTGTCTGAACCATGAGAACTTTTCAAGGAGTTAGTTGATTGACTAAATGTATTAGACTGCTGAGGGGCACCAAGCCAAAACAGTCATAATTCATGTTTATGTAGTCTTTTATAGTTTATAAAGTGCTTTCTGAATGAGCATTGTGTGAGGTAAATTGTGCTTCATTTTATCCCCATTCTATGGATGAAGAGACAGAAGATGAAAGAAGATACATGACAGAAGATCACAGGCTAAGAGCTGGAAGGGACTTTAGAGGTCATCAAGTCCACCCTGCCCTGCTGCCCCCATTTTACAGATGAGGAAGTGGAGGCCCAGACAGGTTAAGTGACTTGCCCAAGGTTTCATAAGCAGTAAGCGGCAGAGGAGGATTCACACTCAAGTCCTGTGAGTGACTCCAGGCTCAGAATTCTTCCCTCCACACCACACTGCCTGCTGAGGGGCACACAGCACAGGAAGGACTGGAGCTGGGCCTTGGACCTGACCTTGTGGCTCCAAGTTCAGTGCTGTAGCCAGACGGGGCTTTTCGGCACCCCCCAACACGTTGTACTCTTTCCCACATCTGTGCTTTTGCTGATACTATTTCCTATTCTAGGAATGGCCTCCCTTTCCCTTGTCAGCTGTTGAATTCCTAGCGGCCTTTTTTTAACGCCCAAGCCTTCCCCAAGCCCCATGACTTGGGATGACCTTCCCCTCCAGACTTCACACACCCCAGTGTCCCGCACTCCTCCAAAGCACCTGTTGGCCATTACTGTAGATCTGAGTTATCTCTATAGTTGTTTTTCATTCTTTTACTAGACTGCAAATTCCATGAAGCCAGGGATGCTGTTACCTAAAACTGGTACCTTCCTCATCCAGTTCTTCATCAGTATGGCCTCAATTGGGCTGAACCAAGATGCCATGGGCTTGATAAGTCAAGAGGATAAATCTTAGCTAGTTTGCTAGAACTGCAGAAAAGATGGAAGGGGTCTCAGAGGCCAACTGGTCTGACCTGTACCCGAACAGAAATCCAGGTTACAACATTGTCCACAGATGGTTGGCCATTTAGCCTTCACTGACTATCCCCTGGGATAGCCTGTTCGACGTGTGGACAGCACAAAATGTTAGAAATTTTCACCTCCCATGGCTTACATCTGCCTCTCAGTCATTGTGCCTAAACAAGGCTCGGCCTCCTTCCACATGACAGACTGGCATTCTGTCATTTCCCCATCTTCTCTTTTCCAGGACATATGCCATAGGAAGCTTTTAAAATAGGTCCTAAGCCTTGGTCACCACCAGAGTTATAACAGGGCTTCCTTACATTTCCATATAGCCCCAGTTCCTTCCACCGATTTTAGATGACTTTTGAGGTCCCTTCCAGCTCTCTCCTTACGATCCTGTAATTAGTGAGTGGCACAGTCTCCAGGCCCTCCCAATCTGTCTAGAGGCCTACGTGAGTGGGAAGATTATGGGGCCCTTCACGCAATAGGAAAGATAGGAAGAGGGGGAGTTTGGAGAGAAAGATGAGGTCAGTTTGGGACCTCCTACATCCACTATTTAAGGAAAGGACCCAGGGCAGCCACCTCAACAGTTCCCATCCAGCTGCTCACCTGGGCTTTATCACTGTCTCTATAACTCATCTTCCTGCAAGATCAGATCAACTCAGAAACTCACAGCTCTTCAGTACCCCTTGCCCTCCCTTGGATTGGAGAAGGCAGAGGGTGGAAATTGGAGACTCCTTTCCCGAGCCAGATTTAAGGAGGGATCCTCTCCCACTGGGATCCAGGCCTTCCTTGTGCCCCCACATGAGGATCGCCTTCCCACCTTTTCAGCTTCTTTTCATGTCTTGTCTTCCTTGGTATATTGTGAGCTCCTTGAGAGTAGAGACTGTCTTTGGTCCTTCTTTGTATCCAAAGTACTTAACCCAGAGTCTGGTGCATAGGAGATGATTAATAAATGTTTCTTGACTTGACTGACTGACATGCTGAATTTGTGATATCTAATAGAGCTTCTTAAACTAAACCCCATATGGGGTGGCGACCCACAGTTTAAGAAGCGCTGAAGGGGTTGCGAGTGGAAAAAGTTGAAGAGCCCTGATCTTGAGGACATCCCATTCAAGATGTCTACTGGACAGCTGGAGATGCGAGTCTGAAGGTTAGGGGCTGGCTGAGTAGATCTGAAAACAACCAGCACTGAGGTAATAACTGAATTCATTAGAGTTGAAATGGTATAGAGGAAGAAGAGGGCTCAGGACAAACCTCCTCAGCACCTCTTCAGCTGGCAAATGTGTGCTGAGAACTGAACACAATTCTGCAGAAGCGGCTTCGCAAGGGCAGAGCGCATGGGACTCGTCCCCTCTAGGGTCCTGGACGGCATGCTTCCCTTAACCACTAAGAGAATGTCAACTTTTGGGGGCTGCCATGTTGCATGAAGCTCCCCCCCCACAAAACCCTTGTTTCTTCTTCACAAGAACCAGCTTCTAACTCCCCTTTCCCCAGCTCGTATTTGGGAAGGTGATTTTCTGAACCCAAGTGCAGAATTTTACATTGACTGCTGTTGGATTTCATCTTGGGACATTGAGCCCAACGCTCAAGCTAGCCAAGGTGTTTTTGGATAAGGCTTTGTTCAATCCAACCGGGCCCAGGAAGGATTTGGTCAGGCTGAGAACACAGACTGCTTGTTTTTTACTTCACTAGCTTGGCTCTGGCTTTTCAGAAGTATGTAAATCACATTTTATTTTCAAATATCCATAAGAGAAAGGCTGAGCCTGACAACTGTATGCCTTATTTAAATAAATCATTCAGGTCAGATGCTTTTCTGGGAAAAAAGAAAAAGTTCTTAACCCCTGGGGAGAAAGAGAGTCCCTAATTAAAGGGCTCTTTAGATAAAAGAATAAAGAGCTTACAAGTTATAACTTATAAGTAGCTTCTCTGTTCATTGAGTTTTTAATTCATGCTCAGGCCCCAATAAAGCAACATTTTAATCAATCTTTTTCACAGATTAAAGTGAGTTCATTTGAAGAGCAACAATATGGACTGGTTAGAAAAGAATATTCTCCCTTGGTAGGAAACCTCCTTCTTACAGGCACACCATTGAGTCGGCTGCTTCTAGACTCTGGCGCTGATTAACATTTATCTATGCCTAAAGTACTACAGCCCCCTCCCACACAACCACTTTTTTTCTCTCAAAAGTAAAACGCCCTTTCAAAGACACTGAAAGGAAGATGTGCTCCTCAGTTTCACAAGGAAACATATTTAATGGCAACTGAACTCCATGGATTTCGATGTCAAATTGGGAACTGATCACAATTTGAATCCTGGTTGACTTCAGTCCTCGGAGTCCATTTCCTCATATGTAAAATAAGGAGGCTTAATTAGATGATTTTTTTCTCTGTTAAAATGAGTTGTATTGATGCTTTTGTTTTTATGTAGTAGCTAACGTGTATCCCACTTTAAGGTTTGCAAATTGTTTTATATTTATTATCTCATTTGCTCCCTTGGTACTACTATTATTCCCATTTTACAGATGAGGAAATCAAGAAGAGTTCAAGTGATTTGCCCAGGATCACCTGGCTCATAAGTGTTTATGGAAGGATTTGAACTCAGCTCCTCCTGCCTCTGAGTCCAGGGCTCCATCCTCCACTTCATCTCATCTCCTCCACCAAATGCAACCCTCCCTCATGGCCAAGAAAAACAATTAAGCAAAAGCACCAACTACAGAGGCTGCATCTGAAAATGTGTGCACACAACATTCTGAACTAGTACCTTCATCACCTTTTTCATGAAGAGTTTAATGCTTTTCATCTCTGTTGTTGTCCTTGTTGACACTGCCCTCTCCGTTTTGCTTATTTCTCTGGGTAGCAATCTGTACAGACCCCACCCCCCCATCTCCCTGAATTCCTCATATTTGTCATGTTTTACTGCACAATAATCATTCATTGCTTTCATCTACCAGAGTTTTTCTGTGATTCCACCAGCAAGGGCCACGACTTGGTTTCCAGTCCTTTTTTACCACTCTGAACATTCTGGAATGACCGGAAGCCCTGAATTTGTCTTTGAAATCAAGCCCTTCTAGCAATGTGTCCCATTTGCTAGGCTTCCCCAAATCCCGTAGAAATTGGCTCTTCTCCTCTTTTTTTGTCTCTGTCAATATGTATCCCCCTCCCACTTATGACTAAATGGAAGGATGGTTCATAGGTACTCTTTAGGGAGGCAATTAATCAATAACCAGTCAACCAACAAGAATTTCTTAAGCACCTAATATGTGCCCAGCACCATGCTTGGTGCTGGAAAACAGATACAAAGTGATTTCTAATCTCAAGGAGCTTACATTATAACGATGACAACAAATACAAAGATAGGCATATCAAGAATAAAGACAGAGAAAGGGGCAGCTAGGTGGTGCAGTGAATAGAGCGCCGGCCCTGGAATCAGGAGGACTTGGGTTCAAATCCAGCCTCAGACACTTGATACTTACTAGCTGTGTGACCCTAGGCAAGTCACTTAACCCCAATTGCCTAGCCAAAAAAAAAAAAAAAGAAAAAAGACAGGGAGAGAAAAATCCAATTAATACAAGGCAGGGAGGGAGGCTACTAGTTGGGACAATCAGGAAAGGCTCATGTAGAAGCTGGAACTGGAGCTGAGCCTTGAAGGGAGGGATCCTATGAGGAGAAGCTGAGGAAGCATTTCAGGCATGGGGGATGGAGGATATAAAGGCATGGTGATGGACGATGGGTCACTATGGGTGAAGGTCAGACAGAAGGCCATTTTGGTTGGAACACAGAGTATGGGGGAGGGATCTATGTACAAAGAGCCTGGAAAGAGCTTGGGGCTGGGTTACGAAGGTCTTTCAGAGCTTCATCTTTTATCTTAGAGTTAAGAAGGAGCCACTGGAGTTTAACTGAATATAAGAATAACACGGTCAGACGCATGCTTAAAGAAAATCATTTTGGCAACAAAGAATCAATCTTATTTGGCTTTAGTGCATGATAAAAACAAAAGAAACATTATCTGATAGAAGCATTTGGTCATTTTATGTTGTAGTACTGAGGATAGCCTGAAAATAGCTAAGGTTTACGCAGCTGAAGAAGATGAAGAAAGAGGTAAAGAAATCCTATGACGAGCTTCAGAAGACCCTTCAAATACAATCAAAGCACTTTGGTACTCAGTAATTTCAATGCAAAGTTAAGACTAGGGGAGGATGGTGAGAAATATACTAGAAAATATGGGTCAGGAAAGAGGTAAGAAGAAGATCAAAGACTTACAGATATACATGCCTCATGCCTTTATGCCATAAAAACTTTCTTCAAGCAAAGATTTGGCAGTTGTTGGATGTGAAGAACACCAAATAATACCACAAAGAATGAAACTGACTATGTTTTAATAGTCAGGAAAAGACTTCTTGTTGATGTAGAAAGTCATCCCTGAATCAGCCAACTATATGTATAGCTAGACCATTGACTATCAGAGCAAAAATCGTAGTGGTAAAAGGCTAGAAGAAGAATGATGGCAGAAAAAAAGATATGGCATACATTTGAAATAACTCAATCTTGAACTACTTAAACAAGAATGAAAAAATGGGCAATGAATAGCAGAAATGAAATAAACACCAATTTGTAATAATTTATATACAAGTTTAATCCAATTACATTTGGATTAAACCAATTATAATAATTTTATATACTAGTTTGACCAATGTAAATCAATTGCCACAAAAAGGAAGTCAAAAGAACTTAAAAAGTGGCTAACTAGTCAACAGACCCATGCCCTTCTTGTGAAGCAGGGAGAGATGGTAGCCTCAGCAACAACACTTTAGAATGTTGTTATTCAGTTGTTTTTCCATCACGTCACATTTCCAAACACCATTTGGGTTTTCTTGGCAAAGACACTAGAGTGGTTTGCCACTTCCTTCTCCAATTTTATTTTACAGATGAGGAAACTGAGGCAAACAGGGTTAAGTGCCTTGCCCAGGGTCACACTGCCAGTAAGTATCTGAGACTAGATTTGAACTTCTGAAGATGAGTCTTCCTGATTCTAAGCCCAGTGCTCTCTCCACAGAACCATCTAACTTCCCTTAGAATATAAACTCGTTTGTAGAATACTGTGAAGAAAGGTGATAGAGGATTATGAACAGAACCTCTGCCTAAAGCAGAGGAGTAGTAGAGAGTAAATACAGTCTAAAGAAAATTCAGCAAGAAAACCAAAGAAGCAAAGTTATCCCGAGGGCATACAGGGATGAAAATACAACAAACAGAGGAAAAAGGGAAAAGCTCTGGTAAGATTTTTACCATCAAAAACAATGGAGCCACGAAAAGCTGCCAGACTGGACCAAGTGTATGTAGAGGCGATTTGTGTTGGAGGCAACGCATCTATGAAGGCATCGAAGGATCAATTCACAAAATATCTGACAGACGGGAAGAGACAACAAAGACATGAAAAAATCTCAGCAACAACTTCAACACCTCCTGATTGCTATTCACACTTTCCCATCTGGTTGGTTGTTGCCCTTCATGCTTGAAGAGGACCACAATGTCATCACTATGTCGGTGTCATGGTACAGTGTGTCTGACCATGGCTGACCAGACCAGGAGGAACTTGGAAGGCTCTGCCAACAGGTCGGGCACAAATGGTCCACATGAATATCTGGTGTGGAGATGTCTCATGTTTCTTCTGAGCTACTGCAATTCTGCTTTGCTCATAGAGTACAGTGCCTTCTTTGATGCAAGCATGCCATGCTAGGGGGTCCTCCCATGTCTCATAATCAATTTCAAAGCTCTTCAGAGAAACCTTAAGAGTGTCCTTGTATCGCTTTTTCTGACCTTTTTGTGAGCGCTTGCCTCGTATGAGTTCTCTGTAAAACAATCTTCTAGGCAAACATACATTTAGTATTCAAACAACATGACCAGCCCATTGGAGTTGAGCTCCCTGAAGTAGAGTTTGAATGTTTGGCAGTTCAGCTCTAGAAAGGGCCTCAGTGTCTGGTACCTTACCTTGCCAGGTGATCTTTAGAATCTTCCTAAGACAATTCAAATGGAAACGATTCAGTTTCCTGGCATGGCGCTGATAGACTGCCCGGGCAGTCAGAGGCATGTAGCAATGAGGTTGACACAATGGCTCTGTAGACCTTCAGTTTGGGAGTCTAATACCTCTTCTCTCCCATACTTTCCTGTGGAGCCTCCCAAACACCGAGCTAGCTCTGGCAATGCGTATATCCCTGGAAAGTATGCTACCAAAGTAAGTGAACTTATCCACAGCATTCAAAATTTCTCAAACTGATGTTCCATGTATGGATGGTGAGGTGCTGGCTGGTGGAGAACCTCTTGTTTTCTTGGTGTTAAATGTCAGGCTAAAATTAGTACAATCCATACTCTGTTGCATTTCAGCCTCAGAGCATGCATTGAGTGCATAATCATCTGTGAACAAAAAGTCACACAATTCTCCTTCCACTTTAATCTTGGCTTGTAGCCTTTCTCAAGTTAAATAATTTACCACCAGTGTGGCAGCTGACCTTGAGGCCATTTTTGTCCTCATTGAAGGTGTCTGACAACATCACTGAAAACATCATGCTAAAAAGCATGGGAGCAAGCACACAGCTCCGTTTCACTCCATTGGTGACTGGAAAAGCGCGAGAACATCATCCATTATCCAGAACCCATGAGAGCATGACATAGCGGAACTGGCATACAATAAACTTTTCTGGGCAACTAAATTTTACCATAATCTTCCACAAGCCCTCACAACTGACAGTATTAAAAGCCTTGGTCAGATTGACGAACATTGTGTATGGACTTCTGTTCTGGCTTCCGTCATTCCTCCTACACTTGTCAGGCAGCAAACACCACATTGACCATTTGTCACCCCTTTCTGAAGCCACACTGGTTTTCAGATAGATGATCATCTTCCAGGCGAAGTATCAGCCTATAAGACTCTTCTACAGGGGCAGCTAGGTGATGCAGTAGATAGAGCACTGGCCCTGGAGTTAGGAGGACCTGAGTTCAAATTTGGCCTCAGACATATAATACTTACTATAGCTGTGTGACTCTGGGCAACTGCCTCACCAAAAAAAAAAAAAAAGACTCATCTACATATAAATTGAGGCCATCCTCATGAGGGTATTAGTAAGAGACAAGCAAGTTTTCAAAACCAATAGTCTATAATGGATCATATCTTTTACCATTTCTCAAATGACTTAAAGATGCAAAGAATATAAGATCCCACTGTTTTTACAGTTTATTGATTATGAAAAAACACTTGATCTGGTAGAGCAAGATGCCATTCTTCTAAGAAAGCATCATGCATACATCAAAATCTTTGAAGATCCTTTGAAATATATACCAGAAATAACCATGTTCAGTGGTTCTCTGATCATAAACAAGTAGGGAAACCTATGTTCCACAAAGGTGTTTGCCAACATGAAGGCAGAGATCCACAAAGAGTCTAGGCTGAAGAAGGGATCCTTATGGATAGTGAGGTCCTCCAGATGCTCCTGACGTAGATGACATCACACATTGGTTTTATCAAGCCCCAGAACTCCACAGAGCTTGCTTAGAGAGACGTAACTACTCAAAAGAGCTCGGCCTTACTATCCTCAGCCCAAGTGGATGAAGAAGACCTAGTGCCCAGATTATGACATGCAGTTGAACAGACACCCTATACAGCTCGTCCATCAGTACAGAGGTCTAAGACCAGCAATACAAGTGGAGCCCAGCATTAAACGAAAGGAGGAGAGAGGGCTGGATTGCCTTTAGGAAAATGCTTCTTTAATGATCCTAAGCTTCTCCTAGAAACAAAGGCTCATCTTTAAAATACTAATTTTACCGGTACTGTTGTATGGCTGTGAAACATGGAATACCATAAATATTCCATGAGTATCACACAGACGGCAATAGGAAAGTACATGGTGGGTGTGAGCAGATGGCAACATGTGGCCAATGAAGAACTTCAGAGAAGAACAGGAGTTAAAAAAACCAACATGAAGGAAGTGTATGATAGGAAAACAGGTTGATCATGGTGAGGGCAGACAGACCAGTACTCCACTGAGAGCCTTTTCTCTTTCAAGAGAAATCCAGGAAGCCTTCCAGCATGCTGAGTGAACTCTTCCCTCTTCTCATGGCAAAATTATGGGAGAGCATGGAGAAGATCAGCACAGAACAGGCAAGTCTGGAACCCTGGGAACATCCCAATTAATGAGAGTAGAGTTCCCTTTGAGTAACTGAATACTGAGCCACTTGCCTGGAGGAAAGTGTTTTCATTCACATTTCTCTCACTATTAGTGACTCAAAGCATACTTTCATGTGGTCATTTACACTTTACAAATAATCTTTTGAAAACTATGCCTTTGGCCACTTGTTTATTAGTAAATGGCATTAGATGATCTCCGAGGTTCCTGCCAGATCTAGCTCCTATGACCCTACATCAAGACTCTAGATGGCCCTTAATTTTTCTTTGGTATTTCTTCTACAACATGCAGGGCATTCCCCAGAATAGGCACTAGACAAGAAGGATTAGGTAAAACATGTGCCGAAAACACCTACCATGCACCTAACACTGTACCAAGTGCTATATGGAAAAAAGGCGCTTAAACCTGATGAAGGAAGAGTAGAGTTGTATCGTTCCCCTATGCCATAAATGGTGATGGCTAAATGTATCCTATCCATTTTGTTCCAACTTCAGTGGAGATTAAAATACAGAAGTCTGTTAAAGATTAGAGTCAAGGAAGCTCTTTAGGAGAAATAGAAGAGATAGTTAGCTCCAGAAGAAATGATGACTATGAAGACTTAGAAGAAATCTGGGAACACGTATATGAACTCATGCAGAGCAAAGTAAGCGGGAGCAGGAGAATGGTTCATCTGACAAATGCAACAATGTAAAAGAAGACACCCCTGAAAGACTTGAGAACTCTGATCAATGCAGTGACCAATCACGAATTCGGAGAAACCAATGATTAAGCGTGAGTACTGATGACTGAAAAAGAGGTCGTGGACAAGAGGTACAGAATGAGACATACACCTTCGGACACAGTCTATGGGACGATTTGTTTTGCTTAACTGTAATTACTTATAATAAGGGAGGCTTTGAGGTAAAGAGAGAGAGTTGTCAGGACGCGACACTAATGTTAGAAAAGAACATCAATAAAGCATGTTTTAAAATACGGAGAAAAAATAAGAAGTAGAATGTCTAAATCCTTTGCCCTGAGACCTCTTGTCTAGAGGGGGCATAGGGACATACCAGTATGGATAATCCATGGGCCATGGACTTAGGTTCACATTTGAGGGAGGTACTTTCAGGTAAGTGTATCCCACTTGATTTAAGCCGCTACCATGAAACTAGATACTTAGTTATTATCGTGCTAGCAGAAATAGGAGAACAATAGCATAGATCAGCAAACACTCTTAATTAGGACAGACAAGGAAAATTAAAAACCATCAAATATTTTCAGCAACAATTCTCTAATGTGTGTGTTCTCAGCAGTCTGTACCTGACGCTTTCTGATCCAGAAGATGGGGGACAGCACAAAGCCTGTCTGACAGCCTTGAGGCCCTGTCCCTCCAGCTCTCATTTGTCCCTGGGTCTCTGCTGCAGCATCTGCAGCCTCAACCTCTCCTGGAAGACCCTGGATGAGCCTCAGTATTGCAGGTTGGCTCCATAACTCAGGACCTCTTGCCATCTCCCCTGCATAATATATCTATTAGACTTCTACTCATCTCTTCATCATGACAATATCTTCTTGCTGCCAGAACAGCATCCATCCCATGAGGATTTTAAATATCAGTGATTCTCATGAGGCCTGACTCTTCAGGGTCTGGATCCTCTAGTGCCTAAGAGGATGGGAACATATTTGTTACACATCACATTGGGAACTAGAAGTTTCTCCAGGTAACCGGTAAATAAATCTCTGCAGTAAATTTCTGCAGCAAAGGTCTCACTTCTAAGAATAGTTCTAAGGAACTAATTCAAATTTGGTAACAGTCATTCTCCAGCTGATAAATGGTTGAAGGATATAAATTGTTGCGCTTGTCCTTCGTTCTCAAAGAGGACCATGACATCAGGGAAGTCATGACATGGTTTGCAATTGACTTTGATTTGAGTGAGGGAGGGCTGTGCAAGGTCACCAACCTCACTTTCTCCTCCAGAGTCATCTGGGTCCAGTGGCCAGATGTTCATGAGGAGGACTGGAGATGGCCCAGCAAAGACATAAATAGGTGGTTTTTTAAAGGAAGAAATACTAGCTATCAATAGCCATAGAAAAAATGCCCCAAATCACTAATAACTAGAAAAAAGAAAATTAAAACAACTCTGAGCTTCTACTTCACACCTATCATGATTGGCAAAGTTGACAAAAGAAAAAAAAAGGAAAGTGACAAATACTGGAGAGGCTGTGGGAAAATAGGCTAATTAGTAAATTGCTGGCAGAGCTGTGAATTGGTCCAACCACTCTGAAAAACAATTTGGAGCTATTTCCAAAAAGCTATTAAACTCTGTATACTGTTTGATCCAGTGATGTTAGCTAGCTTTATCTTCCAAACAGTTCAAAGAAAGAGGAAAAGGACCTATGTATGCAAATATTCATAACAGATCTTTTTGCAATAGAAAAGAATTAGAAACTAAGGAGGTATTTCTCAATTGGGAAATGGCTAAACAAATTATGATATATAAATGTAATAGAATACTTTGCTACAAGAATTGTGCTGTAAAAATGATGAAACGGGGAGTTTCAGAGAAATCTGGAAAGACTTGTATGAACTGATGCAGAGTGAGGTGAACAGAACCAAGACAACATTTTATACAATGACAAAACTGTAAGGCAAACAACCTTGAGAACTCTGATTGATACATTGACCAGTTATGATTCTAGATGACCAATGATGAAGCATGCTACCCATCCCCAGAGAGAAGAGAGAGAGGGTACAGACTTGGTAGAGAATGAGACACTATTTTTTGGCCATGGCTGACATTGGAATTTGTTTTGCTTGACTATGCATATTTATTATGAAGATTTTGCTTTTCCTTTTTTTTTTCAATTGCAGGGGAGGTAGGAAAGGGAAAATTGATTTTTGTTCATTAAAAAAATTAATTAAAAAAGGAACATTAGCTTCTTCCTGTTTTGTTTGTCTCATGTTACACATGAAACTGGAGAATGATGTTTGTATTTTAATTAAATGCTACTTTATGGATTATAAAAACAGAAAAATGAAAGATCATTATCAGTTTAAATAATAATGCAAGGCTTCATAGAATAGGTAGAATATGAGCTGGTTCTTCAATGAATGTGATATTTGTAGGGGCAGCGTGATATAAAGGAAGGAGCACTGACTTTGGAGGCAGAACTGGTTTCAAATTCCACCTCGATTTTTCATTTTTCGTGATTTTGGGAGAAGTCACTTATGCTGTCTGGGCATCAGTTTCTTTGTCTGAAAAATGAGGTGGCTGGACCAGATAATCTCTCAGGTCCATCTTGGCTCTAAAGTTCTCTGATTCTATGATTGATGGAGAAAAGCTCAATGTTTAAAATGCCTTAAAATAGCTGAACAACAGTTAACATCTACATTGTGAAAGGCTCTGTGCTAAGGGTCACAGTAGGTCACAGGACTCCACCCTGGAGTCAGGCGGACCTGAGTTCAAATACAGCCCAAACACTTACTAGCTGTGTGACCCTGGGCAAGTCACTTCACCCTGATTGCCTCCCCCAAAAAATGAGTTTACATTCTAGCTAGTAAACTAACAATGTAAGATTTATTAGGGTTAATTGTGAAAGGCCTTGAATGCCAGATGAGGGAACTTGGATTTTGTCCTATTTGCAACGGAGAACCACTCAAGATTTTTGAGCAGAAAGGTGACACAGTCTAAGTTGTATTTTAGGAGAACTAGCTGCAGCTGACCTTGGAAAGCTCTGTGCTTGAGTTCTAATCTCGTCTCCGACCCTTGGTAGTATGAGACCTAGGGCAAGTCATTTCATCTTTCTAAGTTTCATCTATAAACCATGAATAATAGTACTTATGCTCTTCAGGATTGCTTCAAGTAAAGCCCTCTATAAAGCTTGAAGTGCTCTTCATGTGAGGTCTTACATTCGTGCGGATTAGAGAAGGCTGAGCCTGGAGAAAGGAAGCTTAGCCAGGAGGGAGGCTGTGGTGAGGAAGAGATGAATGAGGAAGAGATGTGAATGAAGACTCCACAATGCTTGGTCGCTGATTCATTCATTCTCTGATGTGGCAGAGGCAGGGAAGGAGAAGACAAAACATCACAGTGGCACAAACTCCTGGGGTGCCTCACAGGCCTAACCATGGCAGAGGAGTAAACACATTCCTACGCAGGAAGTTGGGAGTTACACTATGGCTCCAATAACATTAATTATAATGATTCAATGGAACCAGCCCACGTTACTGTAGATTAGAGTTTTGGTCATGTCCGACTCTTCATGATCCCATTTGGGGTTTTCTTGGCAAAGCTACTGGAGTGGTTTGCCATTTCCTTCCCCAGCTCATTTTACAGATAAGGAAACTCAGGCAAACAGGGGTAACTGACTTGCCCAGGGTCACACTGACAGTAAGTATCTGAGGCTGTATTTGAACACACAAAGATGAGTCTTCCTGATTCCAAGTCCAGTGCTCTATCTACTGTGCCATCGAGCTGCCCTGAACTAAATGCAGAGCTCTGTTAAAGCCCCTGGCCTCTTTTCTCCAATGTTAAGACCAGTTCTGACTTAGAAAGTCAAATGTCTCATTGAGACTCTGTCAGTAAATATGACTTTTGTTCCCTGGGAGTTAGTCCACAAGTTGGCTCATCTCATTGCTTAAAAAAGAGCTTCCATCGTATACCAGGTGAGACTACAATTATCACTTCCTCTTTTTCATTTCCATCAAGGAAGAGATAACCTAAAAGATGGATCAATCCCCAAATACAACCCAATTCAACACAAAGTCATCGTCTGATAGACTGTTTCTGCACACTCGCTATTGACAAATGGGGCTAACTCAGGGAAGTTATTCAAAAAGAACAGAGTATGGGGAAAATACCAGAGAAGACTGTAGTGTAAAGACAAAATGCAAAGGAAAAAGGCCATGTAGCAAATAAGATGGGAGGATGAGGGGTGGGGAAAGAGAAAATAAAAAGCCAATCAAGTAGAGCAGAAAGGAGAAAGAATCCCAGAGATGATCTGAAAACAAATTGGAGGGAACTGAGCACCCTCCAAAGTCAGATCTTTACACCAAAGAAGACATAGGGTCCTCCAAAAAGATCTAAGAAGAATCTTAAATTCGCATAAGACATCATTTTGGGTACAATTGGCTCACTTTTTCTAGAGCAGAGTAAAAGAAGGAGGACCCTTACAAAACAGGCTGAGAAAACGTTTCTGATACTAGGCCATTAAGCAGAGTTTCTAGAGGAATGCAAACAGGGATTGGAGATAGATAATCTAAATTAGAATCATGGCTCTGCCACTTATGACCTGTATAATAATACATTAATACTTGGGAAAGTTGTTTCACTTCTGTGGGCCTCAATTTCTTTATCTATATAAGGGTGGGGTTCTACTCTCACCCCAATTAAAGTCATCAGAGAAGACCTGGAAACCTCCATTGAATCAATCCATCCATCAAAAGTGTAAATGAGGTGTGAATAAGACCTTAATCGATTTAAGAGGGCTATAAAAGGTTTAGCTAGTACTGAGAAAGGTCTCATGGGTTACAAATATCATCTTTCCATGTAGGAATGTAAACAGTTCAACTTTAATAAGTCCCTTATGATTTCTCTTTCCTGTTTACCTTTTCATGCTTCTCTTGAGTCTTGTATTTGAGAGTCAAATTTTCTATTCAGCTCTGGTCTTTTCATCAAGAATGCTTGAAAGTCCTCTATTTCATTGAATGTCTATTTTTTTCCCTGAAGGATTATACTCAGTTTTACTGGGTAGGTGATTCTTGGTTTTAATCCTAGCTCCTTTGACCTCTGGAATATCATATTCCAAGCCCCCCATTTTTATCCTCTAGATTATATGCTTCTTGATGACTGGTGCCCTGCGTCATAGATAGCTTTTGCATATGACCTCTTAGGAACTATTACACAGGTGCTATAATCATAACATAAAACTTATTTTTCTGAGGAACTGTTTTTTTCAATATGCCATAAGTATATTAGACAAAGACACCCTCACAGACTGGAAGCATTTTTAACAAATCTGGTCATAAACTTCACTTTATTTGATTGTCTACTCCAATCTGGCCAATCTCCTCACTATTATAGAATCACAGGAGTTCAGAGGTCATCTAGTACAAGCTGTACCTGGAACACAAGTCCTGCTCCCAGCCCCTTGCCATCTGCCATGTCTGACATAGGACTGGCTCCCACCTCTGATTAAACACTTCTGCTAAGGGCTGGACTTTTGACAGCTCAGCTCCAAGTGTCAGGAAGGCATTGCTTTGGGCTGAAGTGAAATCAACCTTCCTACAATTTCATGGGTTGTGGTTCTAGAACCACCCAGAGTTAAGACTTGAAAACCTTTTCCCCCAAGACCACAGTAGCTCCATTTTCTTTAAGCCCTTTTCTGTAAAAGTAACCAGCATTTCTATAGCACTTTAAAGCTTGCAAACCACTTTACATACATTACCTTATTGCATCCTTGCAACAGCCTGTGAAGTAGCTGCCATCATTATTTTCACTTTACAGATGAGAACACTGAGGACCAAAGAGTCTAAGTGACTTGCCCCAAGGTCACATGGCTGGTAAGTGTCCGAGACAGGATTAGAACTCAGTCTTCCTGACTCCAGCTCTTTCACTCTAGCTATTCTATCACTTATACATACAAAGGATGCATTTTTAAAAATACATTCCTAATTCTTTCAGTTATTCATTAAATGTCATTTTCAAATCACCTCACTGTTCCCCAAGAATACTGCGCTTACCCCTACTTCTGCTTAGGCTCTTTCTCTGCCCAGTACATCCTGTCTTCCTTTCCACCCATGCAAATCTCCTCCACCTCCCAAGGCTCATATCATTCTGGCCCATGCTGGTCTCTTTCCTTCTTGACTTTCCTATGCCACACATTTGGGCATTAATTACCCCGTGTATTTTACCGCCCTCTAATTGCTTCATCCACTCAAAACCTTTCTAGGTTCCCTAACGGCAGGGAGCCTTTATTTGTATTTAACCTGCAGTTCTTACTTAGCACAGTGTCGAGCACAGAGCGCAAACTGAATAGGTGTCTGTGAAGTAAACTCTACTACGAAATCTGATGTCTGTTCTCACAGAGATGTTTCCCAGTTTGCATTAGAAATGAAACTCTGAGCCCTGGTAGGATCAGGGTTCCCCAACGGAGAGTCTTACTGTCACCTGACATGTTGTTACCATCTAACAGTGGGAAGTATGGGGAAAGCTGAAGGAGACGGGGCCATCTGGTGAAGCCTTGGGTGGGACACTCCTGAATCCTTGTTCTTTGAGTTACTCATCTTGTCCTGCACTGTCAACCAGCCTTGGGATCTTCTTGTTCCTCTGCCAAGCAAGAAAGGTGGCAATATCTTATGGTGTCAGTTTGATGCACTTCAGAAAGCATGGCAACCCCATCCAGACTCTGACTCCAGCAAGTGGTAACTAATCCAGAATCTGACTCTGGTGTGCGGTGACAGGTCTAGACTCTGACCCCCATGCACAGAGACAAATCCAGAATCTCACCATGGTACACAGTGATC
>NW_020954600.1:992010-1043695 GCF_900497805.2 Vombatus ursinus
GGAGACGAATCCAGAATCTCACCATGGTACACAGTGATCAATCCAGAGCCTGGCCTTGGTGTGCAGTGATGGATCCAGCATCCAACAGCGTCTGCAGCCTTCTGCTCTCCTCACTGCCAGGCTTTCTCCCCAGAGGACAGCAGTGTGCTTTATCACTGAGGCCTTCACAGGTTCTTCAGACACTCAGAGTGGGGGGACTTTGTAGTGATCTTTCTTTTCAATTGTCATCACTGTGGACATGGTTCTATTTTGCTTAGCAGCAGTTCCCGTAAATTTCACTTTATTTCTCTGAATTCCTCATATTTGCCCTTTCTTACAACATGACATTTATGTATGAGAGTCTGTTAACCATTCCCCAACTGGCAGACACGTGCTTGGTTTCCAGTTCTTTGCTCCTGCTGTTCCCACCTTCTCCAGGGGGCCTTTCCTGGTCTTGTGCCATTCCCTGGACCCTGTGACCTTCCCTCCACATGGCATCCATCTTGTATGACATAGTTGTCTCCTCCACTGGACTGAGACTTCCCTGAGCTCAGGGACAGTGTTTTTGGCTTTATTTTTAACCCCGGCCCTTAGTACTCTGCTCGGCATAGTAACAAATGTTTATTAGCTGACTGACATACCCCAGGGACCAGGGAGTACTACTATAGATACCTGGGTATCTCTTGGCCCATAAATGCTTTTTGATAACAATAAGGAAAAGGCCTGTGTCTTCTTAGGGCTATATAGTGGGTACTGAGAAAGGTTAAATGGGATTTCCAGAGGTCCCTTGTGATCCATGGCATCTGTAAATGCTGCTTGCTGCCCACTGCATTGCTCAGCTGCCTCAATGCCAGATGAGAACTTTCAGAACCAGTTTTTAAGATCTGGGCAACTGGAAAGGAAAAAGGGCAGTGAAGCCGTGGTTGTAGCAGCTGACTTCAAAGAATCTATGGGGTCAAGGCAACAGCAGCCAACTGGGTGCGACTGGCTGCGCCCTAGAACCACAACCAAAGAAAGAAGATGGAGGGCAGGAAATCAAGGAGATTCTTGAAGGAACTTCCCCAGAGGAATCTGAACCACACCCAGTACCCTCATCGTGACAAATACTGTCAAAGATCTGTAAGTGGGCTCAGCTGAATTTCCGGAGAGCCCCCTCCTACCGAATGGGGACAGCATCCTCACTCCAGCTCCAGGCGCTCCCTGAATCCAGGCCTGCGGTGCCTCCACGGCACGTGTGTGCTCCTCCCCAGTCGCAGCATGTATATCCCAAGATGAACAAGCATTGGAGCAGCAGATAGCTCCTGGGGGGCTTCCCCCCTACTTCCTGGTGGCAGAGGGGAGCAGCTGTCACCCAGGTAAGCTGGGGACTGCTTAAATCCCCAGGGAGTTGTTAAAGTTTGTAACAGCGACCTCACTTCCTGCCCAGAATGAATGTTGGCCTTGACCTCTGAATTTGGAGAACCACCCCCTCCCCTGAGATGTATGAAAGTGGAGCAAACTCATGTGTGGTCAGTACAACCAATCAACATGCAGTCCTCAAGCACATCCCAAGTACCCAGAAATGTCCAACACACCGGGTATGCTAGGGGCTATGGCAAGGGGTGGATAGAGAAATGAGGAAGACACTAACCTACCCTGCCAGAGCCTGCAGTTTGGCAGAAGAGGCCCACCACGTATTGTCTAATAACTATGATATTGTATGTGGTACGTGGTAACCTGAGAGGGGTACAAAGTGGAGCTGAGTGAGGACGGGTCATTCCCAACTCACAGGAATTGTGGTCAGAACACACAAAATATATACAAGGTCATTTTAAGAGGGGGTCCCAAGTAGCTGAGGGCATCAAGAAAGTTCAAATTCTGGGTTCAAATTCTTGGGTTCAAATTCTGACTCAGACACTTAACCTCCCTCAGCTTCGGTTTCCTGAGGTGTAAAACAGAAAAATTTGCCTTACTTAGGTTGTTTTAAGCTCCAATGAGATCATGCATATAAAGTGCTATACAAATGTTATGATTGCATAATCAGCTTCATCTTTTATGATGTTGTTCAGTGTTTGGGGAAGAGGGACAGGGACTTTTTGCTGTGAGAATAGGAAAACAGGGCTGAGGGCACCAGCTTGATTTCCTGACCCCTCGCTCCCTTCCCCCATTCCCCCCTTGTCCTCATCCTTGTCCTTTAAGGCTAGAGGGCAATTTTCTGGCCTGGATGCTAATTGTCAGGAGGGATGATTGGAGTGAAAAGAGTAACTGAAGACTGGTGTAAGTATTTATCTCCAGTCCCTACTAAAGCTCAGAGAAAACTATAGGGTATATAGCCTGAACTCTGGGTAGGAAAGTGAAAGGAATTTACTTGCCCTGATATAACTAGGAATAAGAACTAGGGCCCTTCTATGGGCTGGTAGTGGTGAGAAGAAGCCACTCTCTGGCCTATCAGCTGGATGTGATGAGGCCTCTTTAACAAAGGTGCTGGGGAAAAAGTGTTGACTATTCCCTCACATTTGATGGTCTTATAAGAAAGGTGATAAACCTGCCCAAGAAAGATCCCTAGGCCTCATTCCTAGTTAGGTGGGGGCATGTGAATTTCTTTTACTGTCTCCCCAGCAGAATGTAGGCCTTCTGTGTATGCCACAGAACAGGAAAATTGATACCTTCCTCTGAGTCTTTCTGGGGCTAGAAACAGAAGACACATAGCATATGCCATTTCAACTCTCATGATACCTCTAGAAACTAGAATCTAGTGAAGGCAAATTGCCCTAAAGAATTCTTTAGAACTGTCAAACTCTCAAAGAGGCATTTAGCAACCCTGAAGATGTAGGAAGGCTGGAACGTAGAAACTGAGTTGGTGCCCTTTGACCTTTGCCCCAAGTATCCACAAAACCCTCTGCCCACCCAACCTTTTCCATGTCAGCTTCTTCAAACTCCCTCCTTGAACAAAGTATCCATGATATACAGGTGAGAATCTTCAGAATAAGCTACTAGCTTTTGTTCCTTTATTTTCTTAATGCTTAGCCATATATTTTTGGCTTGTGCCCATCTCTGATTGAAATCACAAAGTATCAAAGATGCTGATTTAACAGGGGCAAATCACAAATATAAAAAACATTTTTAAACTTTAGAATAAGCAGTGGCCAAAGTGTCATCTGAATAACTGCATATAAGCAGAGTTTAGCATCATCCTGAGCCTTTCTATGGGCAGGTTGCGCCCTCATGCCTAGAATACACTCCATTCTTATGTAGATACTTATAGGGATACACATTGTCTCTCCTGATATCCCATAAGCAACTTGAGGCGGGGGTGGTTTCATTTTTGTCTGTATCCAGTAGGGAGCACAGTGTTTGACACCTAGTTTGGCACTTAATAAATGCATGAATGCTTGATCCTAGGATTGAGCTGAGGAGAAGGACCATGAGGAGTCAATCAACAAGGATTTATTCAATACTCATTTATTATGCATCTACTGGACTAAGTGCTTTGGGAAATGCAGTGTTTAGGTATGACATTATCTCCACCTTCACAGACTTGAAAATCTTACATGGAGATCTGACAGAAATGGAAAATACATGTGATGCCAAACCTCAGAGAACAGGTAAAACCAAAAACCAGGCGCATTTTCAGCGCAGTTTGACCTTTACCCAACTTAGAAAAGAAAGACAGCACAACACAAGGCCTGATGCTAGGAGCGTCTTTCATTGGCCCCACTTCTGAACTCCTAAGAAGCTTTAGTCCTGCAGCAGATAGGGACAGGTGTGTAACTAGTATTCCTGGAGTTACAGAAATAGGAAGAGTCAGTGGCTGAGATTACGTAGAAATGACACGTGGACCACTGTACATGTGAGACTGAGTCAGAAACCTGGGCTGAGCGATTTCTGCCTACAGGCCACATCCTTTATTGATCCAATCTCCATAGGCAGCTTTAGGCTGGGGAGCTCTGCTCTTCTTTGGGCTCTCTCTCTCTGAGAGCTAACACCTCTATTTCAGGTGTTCCTGGCAAAGGCCACATCCAGGAAAGCAGTGGTAGCATCTCCTCCACAGAGAAGCCAGGGATCAACAGGTCTAGGTGGGAACCTATTAAACCGGCGACTCTATTTTCAGGACCCTGACACTCCCAAAGTGTCAATAGATTCTGGCTCAGAGTTCAGAACTGTTCAACATATTTGTGATTGAAAGATGTTTGGAAAGCTTCTTAAAAGAGTAAAAATGTAAAAACGTTTTGACTGTGGAGGTCTGGCTCACCTAGCTATGAATGTTGCATCTGGTGCTAAGGAATTCCTGGGTTGTCTGATCAAGAAGTATCACAATAAATACTGAGCATATAATTCAGGACAGCTGACAGCACAGGGAAAACGAGGAACTCAAAGTAAATCCCTCTCAGCAGCTGGATGGATCACTGGCAGCACATCTTCTGGCTGGCTGGGGCTAGCACATTAATGAGAAAGGAACTCACATTTGCTCAGAGGCCAAAAGCTACGTGGGTCACTTGTGGCACTAGCTGTGCCACTAGCTTGAAAATCCTATATGGAGATCTGAAGGTGCTGATAATGTCATACCTAAACACTACATTTCCCACAAGCCACACTAGCTTGTGAAGAAGAAATAGTGAGCACTTATGGAGCGCCTTACAAACATAATCTTATTTGATCCTTACGGCAACCCTTGGAGGGAGGCGCTGTTAGCCTTCCCATTTTATGGACGAGGAAACTGAGGTAGGCAGAGGCTAAGTGACTTGTCCAAAGTCACAAAGCTAGGATGTATCTACGGTCACACCTGAACTCAGGTCTTCCTGAGGTCTTTGGCTCTATCTGGAGGACATGTTGGATGTTACACTAAAAAGAGCCCTAGGCTAGGTAACAAGTTGTAGTCCAAGCTGCCGCTAACTTACTAGGTCAGCTTTGGCAAATCCCTTAGAGTCATTAATCTTCAATCTCTTCATCTGTAAAATGGGTAATACTGCCTTGCTTCACAGAGTAGTTCACAAAATCAAATGAGATCATACATGGGAAAGTCTTCATTTTGAAAGCACCAGACTGTGTAGAGAGGTAATAGGAGAGACAGTTTGGTGTAATGGGGCAAGGCCTAGAATTGGAGCCTGAGGACTTAGGTTAGAGATTGACACTTCTCTACATCCCAGCTTACAAAATGTGGCGGGGGGCGGGGGGGAGTCTGGGGCCCTTTCCAGCTCTAAATCTATGATCCTATTTTTACAAAGTTGGGGGGCTGAGGTCTTTTCGTTTCATTTAAAGCTGGAGAACTTTGTGACTCACATGCAGCAGATGCTCCACAAATACAGGTGAATGAATGACGTGGGAAAAAGAAACTGACCACAGTCAATATGCACAAGAAAAGGCTTGCGTCCGAAGCCAGCGTGTTCTGCAGTGTGTTCACCTATTCTGTGGTCTCGTGCTGAAATATCTGGCTCTACTTCCGACAAGGAGTACTAGAGAAGACGGTTGCATAAGCTCCCTCTAAATAAATTTCCAATGAAGGACCTTTCCTGATATTCTTCTACCTCCAAGTTTGTTTATGAGGTCAACTCAAAAGAGACCATCATGTGTATACACACACACATTCCTGTTTTCCCTGCTTTAAAGTGCATTTGTGCATTTTTTTATCCCAGAATCTTAAGGTGCTTTGCAAATCCTGGTTTTATTCTCTTCATACCACCTCTGTGACGTAGACATTAATCCTATTCCATTGAGAGAATCACGAAATTCAGCAGTTAGTGAACTAACCCACAAGGGAATTCAGTGGCTCAGTCTGGGAAGAATTTTATTGACACCCTCTATCACTGCATCTCAAAAGACATGGGAAATAGCCAACAAAGCTCAATAAACATGCTATCTATAGCTATACAAAAGTGCTTTTCGGCTTCAGATCTCTATGAACAAATCTGAGAAGACTTACCTCCATTCTTGCCCACCGTTCGGAAGCATCTCCAGAAAGCCCGTAAGAAGGATGCTCTGTTATGGGGGGTGGCCTGGATGAAGCTAAACTCTCGGAAGAGAATATGAGTCCCCTGACACACGCTGTTAAAGCTGCAAAGATAAAAACCAAGAAGTCACTGTTTGATGGCTCTTCCAGAAGGCGGGAAGCAAAATGGAAAACAGAGGCCACTCAGAAGAGTTGCCACAAAACGGGAGAAGTAGCCCGTTTGCCTCACATTTCTAAGATGCAGCCCCACTTGGGTCCATCCCCTGGCTCCCCAGAGGGAAATCTAGGTACATAAGCACATCCCTCTACCAAACTCTGGAATCCAGCTGGTCTTAGCCCCCTACTCCACCTCAGGAAGTTCTAACCAGTCACTAGAGAGTTTTATAGAGACAGAAAACAATCCATCCTTAACTGGACGATACTGGAGGTTGTCTGTTGTTAGAGAATACCTCTCTCTCTACCTCATCAGGATTTACATTTCCTTAAAGATATTCTCTCTGGGCTCTTCCCCAACACATACCAGCTGCCACAAGAAAAAACACAGTTGCTCATAGGTGACATCTATAGATCTGTCCATTTCAGTTTGGAGTGTGGAGCAACAGGGGATCTGTCATATACCTCTGACAACACGCCCAGGAAGGAATACCTCCCATCCATCTAAAGGAGAGACAAATGGTTCCATGAGGAGATTGGTGGAGAGAAATGAGGATCCATGGTAAAGGAAGGGGTAAAAAGTGGCCCCTAAAATGAGAGGATGAGGCAAAGCCCAAGGGCTCAAGTGAGTCATTACTTAAGTTGGGCCCCAGGAAGGGAGGAAAATATGCTGTAGTCTTTGGGTTCTCTTGCCAAAGCGGGGGGAAAAGGCTGGGAAGCACTGGAGCTATCTCAAAATGCAAATTCCACTAGAAAGAAGACAATAGTAACTCAGGAATGGACATGCTCAAGAACAGGCTCCAGGTCCCATAAAATTCTTAAACCACTGGCAAAGTCCAGGTAGAGGACATGTTTATTTTTAGAGAGAGACAGATATCAGGCTGAAGACAGTCGCCAATGGAGCAATGGGGAATGCATCAGGTCAGGGGATTTAGAGCTTAAAGGAGCTTTAGTTCAGACCCCTTGTTTTTCTGATCAGGAAACTGAGGTCCAGAGAAAGAAGGTAATTTTGGAGCAGCGGCCACACAAAGAATTAACAGCAATCAAAGCTGGTTTCTCTACCTTCAAATCCACTTCTCGTCCAGCTGCACAGCTGCCAACAGTTTGGGACATGAATTCCAAACGGCAGCTCTCGCTGGTATCCCACGTCAATTTAAGAACAAAACCAAACTTGAGCTGGAGAACCAGAAGAGGCTTTGCAGGACATCTCTTGTTCCCTTCAGCCTCAACTACATGGAAGATGCCCATTCTCATATCTAAAAGAGAAGACAACGGCTGTCCTTCACGCAGACGATAGGAGCTGGAGCCAGAGTCATGTCAGTGTGTAGGCTCAGGTTTGGAACAATGTTGTGAATACCGTGTGAGCTCCACAAACACAGTCACAGCCAACTACACTGTGTGCAAAAGCTGCTGCAAACTCTTCTTCTCCCATGCAAAACTGGCAGAGAACTCTTAATTCTATGACAATGTGAAGAAAACGGAAGCGCAATGGGTGAAGGCCAAGAAGTAGGTTAGAAAAAGGATTTAAAGAAAAGAGCAATAGGAGCAAAGATGCAGTTCCATGCAGCATGGATCAACACTATTGTCTTAAAAAAAGGAGAATGAACTTTAGCATCCTGGAGACTCTTTTCATCGGTCCAAAGCCACTTTGGGATCCATCCTTCATTGCCCCTCTTTGAGGGCAGTTGATGCCTAGAGGTGCCTTTCAGATATTAAGTTGGTTGGTGAGGTCCCATGCACCTCTATTGGTCTCTTTTGGACAACTCTCTATTTTCTTCCTCATTGGAATTATTTCTCCTTATGTCTTTAGAATTACGTTTCTGCAAGCTTCCCATCCCTGCTGTACAATTTAGACGGGACCCTCCCCAGCCTCTGCAACTACCTTTCAGGGCTGGGCAACACTAAGTAGTAGATGTGATCAAGCACAAGACAGACTCCTCAGCCAACTGAGGAGCACATTTACCCAGTCTCCGGCTTACATCACAGCAACCAGTCGACTTTTATTCAACGTTGCTATGTACATAGGTGCCACACGCTGTGCAATCACCTAAAGCTGAAATTTCCCAGGTTTTCAATAAACTTTGCTCCCTAAATCACTGGCTAATAGTAACAACGGCTCACATTAAAATGGCTCATCGCGTGCTCTTTTCCTCACAAGTTGTTGGGAGGCAGGTGATACCTATTTTACAGATGATGAAACTGAGGTTCAGGGCACAGAAGTGACTTGCCCATCATGATCCGGCCAAGGGTGCACGTCCAGGGCACTCTCCTCTACTCTCCTGCCTCAGACAGAGAGTTGTTCGCTATGGGAAGCTGCTGCCACCGTCATGGGCCCCCATGGGCAGATTTTTCCAAATTCAAGTTTTGTAGCAACAGTCAAACTTCACAAGTTCTTTCAATTCTTCAGGCTTTTTTCTCTCCTTTCTCCATGGGTAAATTTACAGCAGAATGCTGAATTATAGATTAATGTCATATGGGAGAAATCCAATACATCTCCCAAGGGGCACCCTGTTCACAAGGAAGGTAGAGACACTAACTTTGTTTCTTTGTGATTTAAGTTTTCCTTTGTCACTTAACATATTAAATTTATTTTAAAAATCAGCTTTAAAAGAGACAGTCTTTTAAAGTTGATTTTGAAAAGAAATTAAAATAAAGAGCTCACTAATTCTTTGTTTTGTCATGTTAGTCAGTAAATAAACATTTATTAAGTATGTACCATGTTCCAGGCACTGTTCTAAGCACTAGGCATATGAAAAGAGGCAAAAGGCAATCTCATGAAGGAGAAAGCAACCAAATAGATATGTACAAACAAACTCTACACAGGAGAAATAGGAAATAGTCAAAAGAAGAAAGGCACCAGAATTAAGAGGGTTTGGGAAAGGCTTCCTCTAGAAGATGGGATTTTAGTTGGGACTTGAAGGAAGCCAGGGAAGTCAGGAGACAGAGATGGGAAGCAGAGACTTCTGGAAGTGAAGAACAGCCAGAGAAAATACCCAGAGGGAAGAAATGGAGTGTCCCGTGGCAGGAACAGCAAGGCAGACAGTGTCAGGGAGTGAGGTGGGACAAAGGGTTACATTATAAAGACCTTGCAACACCAAGCAGAGAATTTTGTACTTGTTCCCAGAGGTGATAGGGAGCCATTAGAGTTTATTGAGGAGGGAAGCGACATGACTGGACCTGTGCTTTAGGAAAATCACTTTGACAACCAAATGGGGGACTGATTGCAATGGAGAGAGACTAGAGGCAGGCAGACCTCCCAGGGGGCTATTACAATAGTCCAGGTGTGAGGTGACCGGGGCCTGTACATCAGGGTGGTGGCAGTGTCAGAGGAGAGAAAGGGGTACATTTGAGAAATGTCAGAAAGGTGAAATTGACAAGCCTTGGCAGCAGCTTACAAATTGGGAGTGAGAGAGGGTGAGGGGTCCAAGGCGACTCCTAGGTTGTGAGCCCGAGGCATGGGGAGGATGCTCTTGCCCTCCACAGCAATAGGGAAGTTAGTGGAGGGGCACAGGGGTGGAGGGTGGTTTGGAGGAAAGATGATTAATTTAGTTTTGTACATGTTGAGTTGAAAATGTCTACTGGACATCCAGTTTAAGAAAGACAATTGGAGATGTGAGAGTGGAGATCAGCTAAGAGGCTAGGGCAGGCTAGGTAGATTTGAAAATTATTAGCAGAGGGATGGTAATTAGATCCATATCATCTCATCAGGTCACCAAGTGAATAGTATAGAAGGAGAAGGGAAGAGGGTCCAGGACAGAACCCTGTGAGATACCTTTGGTTAGAGAATCCAGCTACGGAGATTGAGAAGGAGAAGTCTGATAGGTAGGAGGAGAACCAGGGGACAGTGGTATCTGAAAACCTAGAGAGAAGAGAGTATCAAGAAGGAAGAGTTGATCAGCAATGTCACAGACTGCAGAGAGATTGAGGACAATGAGGACTGAGAAAAAGGCTATTGGATTGGACAACTGGTCAAATGTGATCACTGGTAACTTTGCAGAGATGATAAGGTTGGAAGTCAGATTTTAAGAGGCAGAGAAGTAAGTGAGAAGAAAGGCATCTACTCTAGTCTTTTTTTTTTTTTTGAGGCAATTGGGGCTAAGTGACTTGCCCAGGGTCACACAGGCCAGATTTGAATTCACGTCTTCTTGACTCCAGGGCTGATGCTTTATCTACTGCACCACCTAGCTGCCCCACTGATAGTCTTTTCAAAGAATTTGGCCACGAAGGACAGAAGAAATATAGGATGATAGCAGGGACAGAAGTAATCAAGGGAGGATTTTTTGAAGAATGGGGGAGACCCATGTTTATAGGCATTGAAGAAGAAGCCAGAAGAGAGGGAGAGATTGAAGATAAGTAATAGAGTGAAGGAGCAATCTGTTGGAAGAGATAAAATAGAAATGAGATCAATTGTAGAGGTGGAAGGGTTGGCCTTGCTAAGGAGGAAGACAGGGGTGAAGGAGAAGATAGTGGTAGAAAGCATATGAATGACATGCTATGAGGAATTGGGGAGAAGAGGGAGCTCATAGCAAGAGGCTTCAATTTTTTTATGTAAAATGTAAGCCCAGGTTCTTAGCTGAGGGGGGAAAGGGGAGCCATAGGAAGTTTGAGAAAGGATGAAAAGGTTTGGAAGAGCTGCTGTGGAGAGTGAGATAGTAAGTGGCTAAGGGAAATATAGTAGGACTGCCTTGTGGCAGTGAGGGCCCAGATGAGGTTGTGTACCATGAATTCATAGTGGACCCTGTTAGAATGGTTGCATGACTTTCTCCACCTACTTTTAGCAGCACATGTGTAGGAGACAAGGCAGCAGATGGTGGGACTGATCCAAGGCTGAGGCTTGGCAATGGGCAATTGGTGATGTGATAAGAGGGCCAGGGACTCAATAGAACAGAATAATGTAGAGTTGAACTGGTTCACCAAGAGGTCAGGATGGGGAAAAGAGGAGAGAATACCTGGTGTAGGGAAGATGGCCTAGGAGAGAACTAAGGGGTTAACGGTGTGGAAGTCATAGTATAGAACAGGGATTTTTCCACTTGCAACCCCTTCGGTGCTTCTTAAACTGTGGGTTGTGACCATGGGGTCACAAAGAAGAAAAGTACAGTTTGATAAGAAAAGACAGAAGGAGAGGTAGAAGGCCAGTAGACTATGGTCAGAAAAAGGGATTTTAGAATTCTTGGACACAGAGATGGTACACTGGTGGGTGATGACAAGATCAAGGGTATGACGATCTTTGTATGTGGCTGAGGTAAAGTGGAGGAGGAGGTCAAGGGAAGTGAGTAGGTTAAGGAACTGAGGGGTTAGGGTGTTTGAAGGATAGTCAATTAGTATTGTTGAAGTCCCCAACTATGAAGCAAGAGCTGGGGAGGAGAGAAAAATTGTGAGCCACATACTGAACTCATTGTGGAAGGAAGGGAAGCTACCCAAAGGTATGTAGACAACAGCTTCCAGGATTTTGATTGGGTGATAGATATTCATGTTGTTGTTGTTATTGTTTATCTTTCATTCTCAAAGAGGACCAATGACATCACAAGGGTGATATCTTGACTTGCTCATGAATTGGATCTGAATGTGAGGCAGAACTGTGCAAAGTCATCAGCGTCACTCTTTCCTCCAATCATCGAAGTCCAGTGGCAAGAAAAAAGATGGGGCTTAGATTCTTAAAATCTAGCTATTGCTGGGATTCTTATAATCTAGCCACTGTTCAGATTTTAAAAATCTAGCCAATAGCTTACTTCAGGCTCCTTAAGAGTCTGCCCATTATGACAGATGTTCTAATAAACCTTGTCTTTGGCTGAAAGAAGGCTTGGGTCGAATTCTTTCGGGCAGGACCCGCGTGTTGTGATTTTGGGGTCCCAGGACCCCTGAACCCCTAAACCACATCATTTTGGTGGCCCGTACAGCGAAACTGCCTAACCCCAAGTTCTTCTCCAACCAAGACTGGAAGGTATGTAAGCCTCCCCCCTCCCCTCCTTTCTTGCCCTGCAGTTGGGGTTGCTCTCCAAGCACCAAGGCTTGGAAGTGCTTTTCTGGTAGACAATTATGAGGCTGTCTCGCACTGGGCCTGACACTCTCAGGCTCTTGGTCCACTGGGTTGGTTCAAGGCCATGGACCTGGGTACACCAAGTATATGCTCAATTCTGTTAATGCCCTCAGTGCTAGGGAATTGGGAAAAACTGCAGCTGCTTTCTAGTTGCCTGAGGCTTACTTACTCCCTTCCCTCTGTACCTCTGAATCCTCCTTCATTTCAGGGAAAGTTAGAACAGCTAAAAATATCTTGGCATATTCTGGAGGTTTTGTGATCATTAAGGAGTTTTGAAACACCTGTACAACTCCCTTCCCTTGAGTCAAGAGGGTATCTGTTAACCCCTTTCATAGGAGAAGAGAGTTTCACCCTTTACCCTTTACCTTTGATTTCACCCTCCCCCACCTGGGAAAGGGGGGGGGAGGGGCAGCCGCTGCGTGGGCCCCTCTGGCAATGGCCTTGGGCTCTAGGGCAACCTTTTTCTGGAAGCACCACCCAGGTTCAGCACATCCTGCTCAAGGTAATGAAGCTAGTCTCCAAACTTGGGTAAGCACACTCTTTTAAATTTGTAGTTTTAACTTTTAATGATGAGATGTTGATTCTCTGTGTAAAGTAATTTGGAAGTGCATTTAACAAAACTAAAGTCACCTGATTGGTAATGGGTTTGTTTCAAGTTTCAAATTGGTGAACTTTCTGTATCAGTTATGTCAAGCAACTTTTCATAATTTGGTTACTGGTAAAATAATTTAGCTATTGTTGGTTATTGTTTTAATGTGTAAACTAGCCAAAAAGCTTGTTTGGGTTATGTATGGCTTGCTGAGAATTTGCAAGTGTATAGAAATCTCTAATGGTTGGCTTTTTACACCAGGACAAATTTAAGTTTGAGATGTAAATACTGGAAAAGTTTTTTCTAAGCTGTGATTAGTAAAACTTGCTGTTTGGGGTAAAAGCTCATAGGATTTTACTGAGTTGTCTAATGGCTCATAATCCATCGATAATCAATAATCCACCATCTGAGAGACGCCACAAGCTACTCAGAGAAGGTGATACTGGTGATGCGGTTTAGGGGTTCAGGGTGCTGGGACCCCAATATCACAACACTCGGGTCCTGCCTGAAAGAATTTGACCCAAGCCTTCTTTCAGCCAAAGACAAGGTTTATTAGAACACTGTCATATTGGGCAGACTCTTAAGGAGTCTCAACATGAGTAAGCAGTGGCTAGATTATAAGAATCTGAGCATCTTAATGGAGACAAGATGGACCTTATATACAGAAAGACTATGGGAGGGATCTAGGAGTGGCCAAGTAGTCTATGAGGTAATAGAACTCTAGGGGTGGCCAAGGGAGAATAGAGCCTAGGTAGAATTAAGGGTGGAAAGTGGCCTGGGGCCATAGGGAGGTATGAAATTACAGCCTCAGGAGAACACCAGAGATTTGGCCATGTGGGAAAGTTCAGGGTTTTTCCTTTTTAGGGTCTAGATCCCATCCTCATCACTGGTGGGAAGTCAGCATTGGGAAAAGCTGAGAGGACAATTTTAGCCTCAATCTAAGATGGGATCCTCCTGGCTCAGTTTCCCCATTATGTTCCTTTGAAAGGGAATGTTAACCACCTAGCTATTCCTGAGTCTGGCTATGAGGTGGATTTGATACTGCACGGTTGGAAATCTGAATCCAAACAGAGCTAAGGATGTTTCATCCTCTCAAGGTTGGGCCCTGAATCTAGTCCCTGCTTTATATCTGGGCCCTGCAGTTTTTTCTGTCGGATTTATGTCTTCCAGACTATGGGCCATTCATCTACAGTTGGTAGCAGACAGCAAGTACCAGCCAATGTCCCCACATCGTTCCCTGGATACAGCCTGTGCTCGATTCCAGTCAACCTCTTCTTTGGGACCCCCCTCAAGGCAGGGATAGTTCTATGCCCGTTGCCAGCAGGAAGCAGTTTCAGAAGCCGAGACCTTTGCCCCTTACTCCAAAAGAATTTGGGTCCCATTTGTTTGAGGGGGGAATGATGGGGTTGGGATCTGGGCCCCAGAAAGGAAAAACCCTGGACTTTCCCACATGGCCAAATCTCTGGCATTTCCCTGAGGCTATAATCCCATCAACTGCCCTTTCCCTTGGCCAAGTGGTCCAGGTCCCTGGAATTCTATTACCTCATAGACTACTTGGCCACTCCTAGATCCCTCCCATAGTGTTTCTGTATATAAGGTCCAGCTTGTCTCCATTAAGATGCTCAGATTCTTATAATCTAGCCAATACCTTACTAATGTTTAGACTCCTTAAGAGTCTGCCCAATATGACAGATGTTCTAACAAATCTTGTCTTTGGCTGAAAGAAGGTTTGGGTCGAATTCTTTCGGGCAGGACCCGCGTATTGTGATTTTGAGGTCCCAGGACCTCTGAACCCCTAAACTGCATCAGTACCAGCCAATGTCCCCCTATCATTCCCTGGATGCAGCCTGTGCTCGATTCCAGTCAACCTCCTCTTTGGGACCCCCTCAAAGCAGGGACATCTCTATGCCCCTTGCCAGCAGGTAGCAGTTTCAGAAGCCGAGACCTTTGCCCCTTACCCCAAGAGAATTTGGGTCCCATTTGTTTGAGGGGGTAATGATGAGAACGGGAGCTAAATCCCCAAAAGGAAAAACCTGGACTTTCCCACATGGTCAAGTCTTTGGAGTTCACCTGAGGCTATAATCCCATCACTGGCTACACCCAATCTCCCAATTCTATTACCCTTAACCTAGCCTAGCCCTCCCTATGGCCCTGGGGTCATTTCCCACACTTACTCCTAGCTAGGCTCCATCATCCAGGTCCCAGGAGTTCTGTTCACCCCAGCTTACTGGCCACTCCCATCCAGATCTCCTTAGACCCCTCCTCCAGTCACCCCGAACTACTTGGCCACTCCTAGATCCCTCCCACAGTCTTTCTGTATATAAGTTCCATCTTGTCTCCATTAAGATGCTCAGATTCTTAAAATCTAGCCAAGAGTTTACTAATGTTCAGGCTCCTTAAGAGTCTGCCCAATATGATGGATGTTCTAATAAACCTTGTCTTTGGCTGAAGAAGAAAAAAAAAAAAAGAAAAAAAATGACTAGTGATGGCCTGGGATGCAGTGAATAGCATGGACCTCAAAGGAGGAGAGGTTACTGAATGATGGAGGGAAGGGGAGGACCTGGAAGTGGCACCTTCCACTTAATGATGAACATTCTTACATCTGGTCATACCCTACAAATCCCGGTGATTCTGAACCTCTGCAGGTCATCGTCCAAACCCTATTCCCTATCCCCCACCTCCCGATTCCTTATTCTTATCCCTTCAACCCTCCTACCCCAAAGTCCCAGGTTAATACCTCCCCTTTATTCCACTGCATCCTCTGGAATGCCTGTTCCGTAGACAACAATCTTCCCTTCCCCCTAAATCTTTTCCTGTCCCATTCCTTCCCTATTCCAGCAATCACTGAAACTTGGATCCCCTCAATGACATGCTTTCCTGGAACCTTTTCCAGTCCTGGCTATACCTTCATTCATTCCCCTTAGCTCACTGACAGAGGCAGGGAGTTGGAATATTTCTTGATCCTTTCTGCCCTAACAGCACAGTAGGCTAAGTCAAAGTTCAGGAGGGAGTCAGAAAAAAGTTCAGAAGAGGTCCTCTTCTCCTGCCTTAGAATGGGCTGTGTTACAAGGGCTCCTGAACAGAGTTGGCTCAGAGGACGAAAACGAGCCATGCTAGGCAACTCAAATTCAACACACAGAACTGTATGTTATAATGGCATAGGATCACAGATCTAGGCCAGGAAGGGACCTCAGGAGTCCTAGAGCAGCACCCCTCTGTCCCTTCCTTTTATAGATGAGGAAACTGAGGCCTGGAGTGGTGAAGTGACTTGCTCAGGCAGGCTTTCCATCCAGTAGCACTAACTCTGGAGCCAGCACCCTTTCCACTGCACTCACTGCACTGCCTCTTCTGCCCCATGCCTCGGTTAGCCTTTCAAAATTATATCAAACTAGGAGATAAAGCATCACTGGAAATCAGATTTTAAAATAATCTTGTGAAACTGACCACATACAGAATAAAATGGGGGGAGGGGGAGTGTGGCACAGAAAACATCTTACGGCATGGGAACATGCACGTTCAAACCTTAGGTATGAAGTGCCCTTGTCTAATGTTAAAAAAACAAAACGAAACAAAACAAACGGCACCATTTGTGTCCTCTGGTGAAGAAAACGCATGACTGGAGAGGGAGACTCGTGACCACTCTGTGGTCTTTGCTCCATGGTCCACAGCCCCTGGATTTAGACTTGGAGGACTTGACTTTGGGTGCAAGCTTTACTATGCATACCTTCTGTGACCTTGGGTGAGGGCCCGCACCTCTCTGGGCCTCAGTTTCCTCATCTACAAAGCAAGACAGTTTTACTAGAAGATTTCTAAGGCTCTCTCCAGTTCTCCGTCATACCCCTAAGTTCTCAACTAACAAAGATGGGAGAGGAGACTCAACCTCTACCCTGGATGTCTAATTCTAAAGACATTTTCCAGACAGCAACATTTCCTTGAAGGAGTCAGTATGATAATTGTTATTTATTTCCTTGGGTAATAAACCCGAGATTTTTGAGCTTTTTCCATTATATTTCTTATTTAGTACTCTAAATAAATCAACGGGTCGTGCTGCAAAGCTCTGTGTTGCAGAACAATGATGGAGTAGTTTAAATAACTTATTTAAAATGAAGTAGCTTCAGACCAATCAAAGTATTTATTGCTGTAAATTAAGTTCTACAAAAAACTGTGTAATTGGTATCCCAGAACCCCCAGTTCTGAGCTTAAATGGACTAGGTTTGATGTGGGAGACTTCCCACAAAGCACTCTTCAGCATCCGCCCCCACCCAGGGTTTTGTCTGGGGGCCTCCTCTGCTCCACTCAAGCTCTTCCCTAGAAATATCAGGATAAAGCTTATTGTCTAGGTCTCATGAAAGCACTCAAACTAACAATGTATTTTAAGTCTTTTACTTATGTGTCTCCACAGATGTGGCAGTTCCCATGAACGTACTCAAGCTTACACACAGTTATCCCTTCCACATCGTGACTTTCCCCACTGCAGTTTTGATATATCACGGGCTGGCATCAGAAATTAAATGGGAATTTTTGGGGGAGTTTGCTGAAGCAACAAATGACACACAGAGGCCAGCAGATGACACAGAAAAAGTTTAGAAACTCAGAAATGCATTTTTTATATATATATATATATAATATATAATATATATATAGTATTGTGTTATATCAATATATTTCATCTTTTAATACCATAAATACACCCAAATTTTACAATAAAGTACTACAATAACCTGTAAAAGAAAAGAAAACAAAACATTCAGATGTCTTCTCTGGTATGAGGGGGGGACTAAAAATTTTTATGCAGACTTTCCAGATCACTGGGGCACCAGGCCTCTAACCCCTGCAACGTGGAAGGGATAACTATTTTGATTTAGGGCAGCCTTTAATTCAATCCACAGAAAGACGGTCATAACAAAAGAAGCCCAGAAACATGTATAACCCCTGTCCCAAAGCCTACTGACATGGGATTCTCTTATTGGTGGAGATGAATATCTGCCCTGGGTGAGGTGTGGTCTGTGAGAACTGCAGCTCTCTCTTCAGTTCTCCTGGGGTCTCTACAGGCTTCAAGTCCACTTCAGGACTCTTCAAGTTTCCAGTTGCTTTGGGCACTTCGAGCTTCGAGAGGGAAGATGGAAAAGGCCAACTCCATTTCAGTTTGCTGAAGGAAAAGACGCTGGGAAGGCACGAGAGGAGCAGGTAGTCTCTAGCATGTCCCCAGCCCTAGCTTGCTACGCTAGAAACTTTGGGGTAAGGATGAGATCATGATATCCCTGACCCAATCAAATCATCCTCAAATTCTAGGTGTGAATGGGGCAACAAGTACCCAGGACAAAGTTGAGATCAAAGTCCCAAATGAGGTGTCACTGGGGATGTTTCCAATCATCAAAGAAACATAATCCAAATCCCAAACATAGGTTCACTCATCCTTCAACTTTGCTAAACTCCCCAGGTTTACAACTGGTCCCACCTTCTACAGCTAGATGCAGGATTTCCAGGAATTCATCCTAATCCTCTGTTGTGCCCTAGGTTGAATTACATCATACATTGTCCTATTGTTTGCAATGACAATAAACAGCTTTACAATGTATCCATTACAAGAAAAACTGGAAAAATTAATCCCTAAATCCAAGAGTAGGTCTGAGAAAATTTGATTTTAGCATATATTTTAACAACACATTCATACAGAGTCAGTTACAGCTGGTCTACAGAGATGAAAGGTGATGCCCTATAGCTTAGTTGGTTTATGCAGTTCCTTCTCAACATCCACTTCTAGTTATTGTTATCCATTTAGATAAAGGCACTAAAAGCATGCTTCATCAAATCGAGAGATGACACAACGTTGGGAGACAGAGTCAGGATCCAAAAAGACCTTGACAGCTGGACCTTGGGCTGAGCTGAATAAGACAGCTTCATAAATGAAGTACACAATCAAGTACAAGATGAGAAGGCATGCTTAAAGAGAACTCGATCTGAAAAAGATCAACGTCTGTTGGGTTGTCATGGGAAACAGGGATTAGTGCGAGGGCAGACCCAGCCGGAAGGAGCAGAAGCTGCAGAGACAAACCTGGGCAGGATGTCCAAAAAAACGTCCTAGCAATTAGAGCTCTCAGAAAGTGAAATGGGCGCCTGAGGAGGTGGCAGGTTGCATTGAAAGCACTGAAGGCATTCAGGCAAAGGCTGGATATTGCTTTTTGGCAATGCCAGAGAAGGGAGTCGTGTTCATATGCAGAGTGTACTTTCTGCTATCTCAATATCTGCTAACGCTCTCCTCAAGCAGAAAATCAGGACCTTGTTCCCACTGTCCATACACACCCTTAAAGCCTAGAAGTAAGGTCTGCAATAATGCCCTTTGCTCCACCATGGCTGAGACCATGGCTCCCACGCACCAAATGCCATTTCCTGTATCTATGCCTTTGGATAGACTTCTCCCCGTGCCTGGAAGGCCCTCTCTTAACTTCCACCTCCAGGAATCCTACTTTTCTCCAGGGCTCAGCTCCAGGTAATACTCTCTGCTAGTCCTCTTCCATCTATCTGACCACTCCTCAAGTCTGCTTTGCTGTACCTTCATTCAGGTTCCACTACCTGCTGAAGGTGGGTGCTCCCTAGGGCTCTGATGTGGGCTCTCTTCTCTTCTTCTATGCTACTTCACCGGCTAAGCTCATGAGGTCCCATGGATTCAACTACCACCTTTATGATGATGATTCTTAAATCTACTTATCCAGCCCTAACCTCTCTCTGCTGACCTTCTCACAACTGACTATTAGACACCTCAAAGAGAATATCCTGTAGACATCTTAAATTCAACACATCTTAAACTGAATTCATTTTCTTTCCCCCCAAATCCTCCCTTCTTCCTATCTTTCCTATTACCGTGGAGGGTCCTATCTTCCCAGTCCCCCATGTTCGCAACCTACGTGTCCTCCTCACTCTTTCACCTCCTACCCCATTTCCAATGTATCGTTAGACATTTTCGATCTTATCTTTCAGACCTCTCTCCTTTGTGCCCCTTTCTTTCCTCTTGCTGCCTCCACGTTACTGCAGGCCCTCCTCAGGCCTGGACCACTGCAATAACTGGTTGGTCTTGCTGCCATAAGTCTCTCCCCACTTCAGTCCTTCCATTACTTTGCTGTCAAAGTCATCTTCCTTAAGCACAGGTCCAACCATGACACACACACCCCTCCCCACTGAATAAATTCCAGCGGCTCCCTCTGGCCTCCAGGATCAAATATAAAATAGTTTTGGTTTTCAAAGCCCTCCACAGTCTCCTCTGTCCACACACACCTTTCCCGTCTTCTTCGGCCTCTTGCCTCCCCCATGTACTCTCCAATCCAGTGACAATGGGTCCTTGTTATTCCTCAAACTAAACACAGGTCCTTTTCAGTGGCCATCCCTCAGGTCTGGAGGCTCTACCTCCTTACTTCCACGTACTGGCTGCCCTGGCTTTCTTCAAGTCCAACCGAAAATCTCATCTTCTACAAGAAGCCTCCCTTGATCCCTCTTAATTCTAGTGCCTTCCCTCTGTGGATTATTTCCCCTTTATACTGTGTATATCTCCTCTCTACACAGTTGTTTGCATGCTGTTTCCCCCATTAGATTGTTGTGAGTTCTTTGAGAACAGACACTGTCGTGGTATCGCTAGGGCTTAGTCTAGTACCTGGTACACAGGAGATGCTTAAGTAATGTTCACTGACTGACTGATAGACCTCCATCAGGATGACTTTCCTGATGCCTCAATTAGTGAGCACTGCCCCCCACCCCATCACCATTTATTTGTTTTGTATGTAGCTTATTTACTCAACTGTGAACATGTTGTATCACTCCAGGAGAACATAAGGTCTTTAAGGCAAGGACTGTCTTCTTGTATCCCCAGAATCCAGCAGAGGACCTGGCACATGGTAGGTGCTTAATAAATGGTTACTGGTTGAGTGACTGCTGAGGCCCCTTCTAACACTGAAATTCTAGGATTTGTGATCATTTCGGGGCACAGCAGGTAGAAAAAATCCCCTGGAATCACCTGCCTCGGCCAGATCATGAATGGAGTATGGCTAGAAAGCATTAAGAGGAGGGCAATAAGCATGGTGATGGTGAAGGGCCTCAAGATCACGTCACACCAGTTTTGGATGAAGGACATGGGGAAGCTTAGCTTAAAGAAGAGGAGACTTAGGAAGGACAGGAGAGCTGTCTGTAGGTAGGAGAGAGGTATCATTTGGAAGATGCTTTAGACTTGCTCTGCTGGGTTCCAAAGAGCAGAGATAGGGGCAAGCGGTATCAGGAAAAGCTTCCTGAAAATTAGCACTCCCTCATAGTGGAATGGGCTGTTTGGGGAGGCGGTGGGCTCCCCAATACTAGAGATCTTCCCCAAAGACTGGCTGCCCACTTGTCATGGGTGTTGTAAAGGCAATGACGTTGGACGGCCTCTGAGTTCCCTTCTGGCCCTGAGATTCTCAGTGACTCTGGAAAGATATCAAGGGGCTTCAAAATCACATCTTTGGCAAAGAACTCAAAAAGGATTAGTCCTAATCACTGTCTAGGGAGGTAAGTAGAGATCGTATAATTTAATAGTCAGTCTCTGGTTCCTAACTATGGTAACAGCAACAAAAAGAAAAAGTCCTCATTAGATTACTCCAATGATGCCTTAAGCACTGCTGTTTCATGCTAAGGTTTTTCTGTTTGACTGAGTAATCCTTAGTAGTAGGGTTGGTTTTCAGAACATGACATCAATGAGATCAAATTCTACTCCATGAAGGAAAGAAGAGGAAAAACCACTCGAAGTCCTGGCAGGCCCCCTGAAACTGGGGCAGGGTTAGGGGAAATTTCTGTGATGGAAATGCATCAGCAGATTTAATTTTGTTTCCTTCATCTTAGTCTTAGTTATCCTTCTACAGCATAACCCTGTAAAGCAATCTCATGACAATACCAGTATTGTCCAGCATATGAGAACGTGCTAGTGTTGAGCTAACTAGAGGAAAAGGAAGCTTGTATCCAGCAATGGAGGGTGATAAGGTAGACATTACATGAAAAGGTGTGCAGAGGACTCATATCTCAGGTGCAGCTTCTGAGGAAGCACCATGTTCTCTCTGAGCGGACCCTGTGTCTGTTGGTAATTCTAACACTTAAAACCTTCACCAGAGGAAGGAAACGTTTCAGGCTCTGTTTCCAAACCCTGAATCTTCCAAACCATCTGCTCAGGTGCTGGGATGCCATGGTAATACTTCAATAGTAAGTCCACTGTACCAGTTGGTGACTACCTCAAAGTAAGGGAGTAGGGAGCAAGAGAACGAATTTCCATCTAATAAACATCTTCTTATCACTGTGGGTGGCCACCTGGCTGTTCTAATAGGAAGATGTCAATTCATGTCCTACTAGATGGAAGAACAATCTTCACAACACTGAAAAGATGACCCCAAATCTCACCCTCCTCTCATTTCTATCAGATCTCCAGCTCCTTCTTCCAAGGCCAATATATTCAGCACTGTACCAGAAATGCTAGCTATAGCAATAAGAGAAGAAAAAGAAATTGAAGGAATTAGAATAGGAATGAGGAAACAAAATTATCACTCTTTGCAGATGATATGATGGTATATTTGGAGAATTCTGGAGAATCGACTAAAAAATTGGCTGAAATAATTAACAACTTTAACAAAGTGGCAGGATATAAAATAAACCCACATAAATCATCAGCATTTCTAAAACAAAATCCAGCACAACAAGAGATAGAAAGAGAAATTCCATTTAAAATAACTGCAGACAATATAAAATACTTTGGGAGTCTACCTGCCAAGACAAATCCAGGAACTATATGAACACAATTACAAAGCACTTTTCACACTAATAAAGCCAGATCTGAACAAATGGAAAAATATTAATTGCTCATGAACGGACTGAGCCAATATAACAAAAATGACAATTCTACCTAAATTAATTTACTTATTCAGTGCCACACCAAGCAGACTACCAAAAATTATTTTACAGAGCTAGAAAAAAATGATACCAAAATTCATCTGGAAGAACAAATGGTCAATAAACAAATAACAAGGGAATTATTGGGGAAAAATGTGAAGGTGGCCTACCCATATCGGATCTCAAACTGTATTACGAAGTGGTAATCATCAAAACACTCTGGTATAGGTTAAGAAACTGTGGTGGATCAGTGGAGTAGATTAGGTACACAATACACAGTAGCAAATTATCATAATAATCTAGTGTTTAATAAGCTCAAAGACCCAAACTTTTGGGACAAGAATTCACTGTTTGACAAAAACTACTGGGAAAACTACAAAGCATTGTTGAAATTAGGTATGGACCAACATCTCACACCATATACAAAGACAAGGTCAAAATGGGTACATGATTTAGACATAAAGGGTGATACCATAAACAGGTTAGGGGAGCATGGAATAATTTACCTGTCTGATCTATGTATAAGTGAAGAATTTATGATCAAACACGAGACAGAGAGCATTATGGGATATAAAACAGACAATTTTGATTAATTAAACTAAAAAGGTTTTGCCCAAACAAGATTCAATGCAGCCAAGCTTAGAAGGAAAGCAGAAAATCATTCCCCAATTGATAAAGAGTCACAGAATATGAATAGGCAGTTTTCAGATGAAGAAAGCAAAGCTATCTACAGTCATTTGAAAAAATGCTCTAAATCACTACTGATTAGAGATATGCAAACTAAAACAATTCTCAGGTACTACAACACACCTATCAGATTGGCTAATATGACAGAAAAGGAAAATGACAGATGTTGGAAGGGATGTAGAAAAATTGGAACATTGATGCACTGTTGGTAGAGTTGTGAACTAGTCCAACCATTCTGGAGAGTAATTTGGAACTATGCCTGAATGACTACAAAACTGTGCATTCTCTTTGATCCAGCAATACCACTATTAAGTCTACGTCCCAAAGAGATAATAAAGAAAAGGACCTATGTGCACAAAAATATTTATAGCAGATCTTTTTGTGGTGGCAAAGAATTGGAAATTAAGGAGATGCCCCTCAATTGGGGAACAGATGAGCAAGTTGTGGCATATATGATTGTGATGGTATTGTGCTATAAGAAATGATGAGCAGGATGCTTTCAGAAAAAACTGGAAAGACTTACATGAACTGAAGCAAAATGAAGTAAGCAGAACCAGGAGAACATTGTACATGGTAACAGCAATACTGTATGATGATTAACTCTAAATGACTTAGTTATTCTCAACAATACAAAGATCCAAGACAATTCCTAAGGTCTTATGCTGGAAAATGTGATCCATCTCCAAAGAATTCTTTGTTGGGAGTCTGAATGCAGAGAGAAGCATACTCTTTTTTACTATATTTTTTTGTGTTATTGCTGCTGTTGTTTTTGGTCTGCGTTTTCTTTCACAACATGACTAATATGGAAATATGTTTCACATGACTGCACGTGTATAATCTATATCAAATTGCTTGTCATCTCAGGGAGGGGGGAGTGGTGGGAGAGAGAAAATTTGGAACTCAAAAATTTTTTTAAATGTCGAAAATTGTTTTTACATATAATTGGAAAAAACATAAAAATAAAAAAGAGGCAGAAAAGGCAATTCAGCAAAACTGACCAACATATCATCAAGTCCATCAGTCTATGCGGTGCCCATGACCATTGTCCTCCTCCTCTGTAAAACAAGGCACATCAAGCTTCACATAATGCTCAGTTTCAATTTGTTGTTCATGCTTTTCTGACATTGTTGCAGTCATTGTGCATGTTGTTCTCCTGGTTCTGCTTGCTTCCCTTTTCATCAGTTCATATATTTTCCCATGCTTCCCTGTAGTCTTCTTGTTTATAATTTCTTCAGTACAGTAATATTCTAGTGGTGTGATTCTTTTCTGTCTTCATGTGTCGTAACAGCTTTTATCTACTTTGCTGTCACATCACTTCACACTTCCTTTTAATTTCTTGTCAATTTTCCAGCTTAGCTTCTTTCAGTCACGCTGATGATTACATTTCAGATTTTTCCCATCCGCTGTATAACTGTGTTTTACATTATTTTTTCCCAGATGTGCTAGCTAACATTTTTTCAAGCTAAATTTTTCTTTTATTTTTTGCCCACTGACTGTGCTATGTCTTCTTGTGTCTTTCTTTGTCCTTATGGGGATCCCTAAACTTTCCTATAAGTATCACCTGCAAATTTCATTAAAAATTCAACACTTCCCTTCCTGGCCCCCACAAAAGAATATGAACCCATAGCCTGCTCATTGCACAACAGGAAAAGGCAACTGGTTCTCAGGCCACAGGACTGTTCTTATTCCACTCAATTGAGACTCTTGGCAAAAAAAAAGTTTCCAGGAGTCATATCAAATGCTGTATTCAGAGGCTAAGTACAGAACAACTATTATCTTCTATTATTTGACTTAGATTTTTGTAGTTGTTAAAAAGAAAGAAAACTCAAAAGTTTGATGTTGGGGGATGCACACCACCATTCTTTGTAAATTACTCCTCTCATGCATTCATTTCTCTGCCCATTCTCCCCCAGACATTCCTTAACTTCATATCTTGTAGCATTTGGCTATTGTAATTTTGACATTTCTAAATTTTATGTCCAAAGTCTACCCCAATTTTTACTTAACAAGCAAATTTTCCTTCAATAACTTAGGAAACTCATCTTTTTGGTCTACTTATTTAAAAGTATACATACTTTCCACCTATGTCAATAAAATCTAGGATCATAGAATAAAACATCTAGAGCTGAAAGAAACCTTAGAAGTCTAGTCCAACTCACTTGGCTGATGAAGAAACTGAGACTCAAAGGGGTTAAGTGACTTGCCCAGGGATACACAGGTAGTAATGTTCAGAGGCAGGAATGGAACCCAGGCCCTCTAACTCCAAATCCAAATGCAATAACAAAAACAACAAACGTTTAATGAGTGATCACTATACACCAGACATTGGGTTAAACACTGGAGAAATAAGGAAAGGCAAAAACAACGTCTGCCCTCACAGAGTTCACAGTCTAATAGGAGAGACAATATGGAAACAACTATGTACATACAAGATACCTACAGGGCAAAATGGAGGTAACCTCAGAGAAAAGGCACCTGTGGGAGAGAGGGAGCAAGAAAGGTAAGATTTCAACTGGAAGGTTCTGTTATATTCTGATGATCTAAAAAGAAGGCCAGAGGGATACACTGTGAAAGGGAGAAGGAGTGGGGAAAATTATCTCATCTAATGAATATACAAATAGAAGTCTATACAGGAAGAAGGACAGAGTGGAGGACACTTGAACCTCAGGCTCATCTGAATTTGTCAAAGAATATTACATCTACATATATATATATATATATATATAGAGAGAGAGAGAGAGAGAGAGAGAGAGAGAGAGAGAGCTAGGCAAGAAATATATTTCATCCAACAGGGAGACAAGAGGGCAAAAATGTTTAGGAGACAGGAAAATAACTTAATCGTAAAGAATTGGTGGATCAATGTACAAATCACAGAAATAATCAATAATTTCATAGAGATAAAGACAACAATGAGACAACATACAAAAATTTGGCGGGGGTGCATCAAAAGTACCTAGAGGAAAATGTATATCTCTAAACGCTTTCACCAATAAAAGGTAGAAAGAGATCAATGAATTGGTCATGCAACAACAAGAACAAAATAGAAAACCAACAAATTCAAAACTCCCAATTAAACACTAAAATAGAAATCCTGAAAATCAAAAAAGAGTTGAACAAAATGCAAAGCGAAAATCCAACTGAATTAATAAATAAAATTAGAAACAGGTTTTAAAATGAAGCAAGAAAATACATAAGCCATTAGTTGACAATTTTTTAAAAAAAAGAAGGAAAACCAAATTATAAGTATCAAAAATGAAAAAGATGAATTCACAACCAATATGAAAGAAATTTTTAAAAAATTATTAGGAGCTATTTTGCCTAATTATATGTCAATAAAATTGACAATCTAAATGAAATGGATCAATAGTTACAAAAATACAAATTGCCCTGATGAAAAGAATGGGAAATGGAGGATTTAAATAATCTAATCTCAGAAAAAGAAATTAAACAAATCACAAATTAACTCCCAAAGGAAAAAAATCCTAAATCCAGATTAATTTTAATGAGAGTCCTATCAAACATCTGAAGAATAATTAATTCCAAAACTACATAAAATATTTGGAAAAAATAGGAAGATAAAAAGTCCCACCAGATTCCTGCTATGATACAAATATGGTTTTGTTACCTAGACCAGGGATAGTCAAAAACAGAGAAAGAAAACTATAAACTAATGCCTCTAATGCGTAGCTGTGTGAAATTATCAATAAAATATTAATAAGGAGAGTAGAGCAACATAGCTCAAAGATTATACGCTATGACGAGGCTAGATTTATATGAGGAATGCATTGAACTGGTAAAATATTATGAAAATATATTATATAAACATAATTGACCATAATAACAAGAACAACAAAAATCACATGATTGTATTAACAGATGTTTTTTACAAGATATAACACCCATTGCTGTTAAACTAGAAAGCATAGGAATAAGCTGATATTTATTTAATATGATAAGTGACATTTATACTCTACTTCTAAAAGAGAGAGTGGACAGGCTAAAACTAAACAGACTAAAAAATTCCGGAGTGACTTAGACACACAAACACACAAATAAATAAATGGTACCTTTAAGATTGAAATAATATTGCTTAAGGAAGAATTCAGGAAGAGATACTAGTTGAGTTTCTGGGGAGAGAAGCAGCTACAGCAGAAAAAAGAAATACAGAAATGGCAGAATAAACAACAGAACACATTTTTTTTAAATGGTAAAAACTAGAATACTTCAATTCTCTACAAACCAAAGCAATAGAGCTAGAGGTAAGAACTGGGTAAGACAATCTGAAAATTACTGGTTTCCCAGAAAAAAATTTTTAAGTGCCTGAAAATTGTCTGGAAATATTGGAAACAGTGCAAATTTATAGACTCCACAGAATCCTATTTACCTCACTTAGAAATGTAGTCCCCTCCAAGTTCTAAAGCTTTAATATCGGGGGGAAAGTCAAGAAGGCAGCAACTTATATATGAACAAATACCAATTTGAACTTCACAAGACTACCTACTAAATGAAGAAAATAAATGAAAGAAGACACTAGGAAGTTAATACGCCAAAAAGCAAGGAAAATTGGCCTGTATCCCAACATTCCTTATCCTCTAAAACTGAGCATACTCTATCAAAAGAGAAAATGGTTCTTTAACAAGGTCAAATATTTTAATTAATATCCTAACGAAAAATCCAGGACAAGGCAGGGATTTGGACATATAAATTGGCTAAGCAGATGCAACTGAGATAAGGTAATCTAGAATTTGATGAAAGTAAGGGGTAAAGGATGACTAATATGTTATAAATAGATGGTGAATCTATTCTAGTTTTTATTTAACATCAATTATAAAGGGAAATAAAAAAAACAGAAGTCAGAAACTTGAGTTAAGAAACACTAAAAAAGAAAACAGAAAGAACTAGCTTGAATGAAGGACTAGAGGGAGGGGGTGGGTCCAGATAGGAAATCCTATTTTGTGAAATCAAGTCCTACAAATGAAGGTTAATCAAACAAGGAGGTGAGAGTAAAATGAGAGGATGCTTTCTAAACCACATTCTTGACTGGGCTACAAGAGGAAAATTCAACCATTTAAAAAAATATTTTATCATAAAATTAAAATCCCAATATCTTTTCTTAGTGTAGGCAGGAAAGGGGGAGATTGAGATTGGATTATTATAAAGAGAGATTATTTTATCTGTGTTTGATGTGAGCAAGGGAAGGACTTGGCTGTGTATTAAAGCAGAGAGGAAGATTAGACTTTTAAAACAAAACTAATAGTGTTAAAAAAAAAAAGAAAAAGAAAGCAATATGACAAATCTGATGGAGGGAAAAATTCTTTCTCCAACTAATTTTGCAGATAAAGACACTGAGGCAAACAGGGTTAAATGACTTGCCCAAGATTGCTAGTAAGTGTCTGAGGACAGATTTGAACTCAGATCTTCCTCACTCTAGGCCTGGTGCTCTATCCACTACACCACCTACACGACTCCATCTGAAATAGAGGAAGTCAGTTAATTCAGTGTAAAGGCTGATGAAACTCTATTACGGCTTCAGTAAAATCAAAAAAGTCAGTCATTACAATTTTTTTTTTGCATATAAGGTAATAGAAAGTATAGTACTATTAAGAGAGATAAGTCAGGAAACAACATTATGATAAAAAAAGACATCAATTATACTGAAACAACATCAGCATTCAATATTTGTGCACTGAATGACATAACTACCAAGTTCATAAAGGAAAAGGTAACTGAAATGGAAAAAGTCTAGATGATAAAACATTAATTTTAGGTGATCTTAATACTCCTACTTGAGAGCCTGACAAATCCAACAGAAAATCAAACAAAAAGGAACTTATACATTTGAACAGATTGTTTGAAAAATCAGATCTAATAAACTTTTGAAAACTTTTTATTTTTACTATTTAAAATAATTTATTGATACTTTTCCTCTTCATACAAAAATGCTTTCTAACAAGCACCTAAACAAATCTCCTTACAAAATATATTACCAAAAGGATTATTAATTTATCAATTGCTAACAGAAAAGGGAAGGGAAAGGAATGTGTTTTTTAACTTTGATAATATGGTGCTAATACTGATCATTATATTTGACCATAATTTTTTTGCCTTTTGGAGATTTCTAAATCTTAGACAAAACATATATTTCTTAAGCATTTATGGGACTTAAAAAAAACTTTGAGAACTCATAAACAAGTGCAAAAGGCAAATCTAAAAATGTTCTTAACAAACCATACTAATGTAAAAATTATAATCAATAAAGGAAATATGAACAGAAAATGCAGACATGATTAGAGATGAAAAATTATTCTATAAATGAGTAAATCAAAGAACAAATTATAGAAACAATAAATGAAAGGTAAGGGAATAAGCATTATATAGTACCTACTGTATGCCAGGCACTATACTAAGCTCTTTTACAAATCTTGTCTCATTTAATCCTCACAATAACCCTGTGAGGTAGGTGCTATTATTATATCCATTTTATATATGAGGAAACTGAGAAAAACAGAAGTTAAATTACTTGACTAGGGTCACACAGTTAGTAAGGGTCTGAGGCTGGATTTGAACTCAGGTCTTCCAGACTTGAGGTCCAGCACTCTATCTACTGTATCAACAGAGAATGATAGTAATGAGACAATATACCAACATAAGAAGGACCCTGAATACTTATATTAACAAAGAATATGAACTAAGCATACAATTGCAAAACTAGAAACACAAAAACAAAAACAAAAACAAAAACAAGAAGCCAAAGCAAAGAAATATGGAAAACTAAAGGTTAAGAAAATTGAAAATTAAAAAAATGAATTAATAAAAAATTGACTTTGGGGGGAAAAACACAACCTAACACAATTGATAAACCACTAGTTAATTTGACTTAAGGAGAGCAAAACCAAATGAACAGAATAAAAAATGAAATGGGAGAATTAATAACAGATAAAGACATAAAGAAAATTATCAGAAATTATTATACTGAATAATGTCAACAAAGTTAAAATATAAAATAACAAAAACTATAGGATGGTAGTTGACTTAAATAATAATTTCAGAAGAATAACTGAGCAAATAATTACTTAATTCTCAAGAGGGAAAAATAATTCATGTCCACACATTTTCAAATGACTTCTATGAAACATTTAAAAAACAAATAATCCCTCTGATAAATTATTTTCAAAAACAAAGTACTCTACCAAACTCTATCACTCTTTCAATAAACATTTATTAAGCATCTACTATGTGCCAGGAATTGTGCTAAGCACGAGGGATACAAAAGAAGGCAAAAGACAGTCGCTGCTCTCAAGAAGCTTACAATCTAATGGAGGAGACATGTAAATAAATATATAGAAAACAAACTATATCCAGAATAAATAGGAAATAATTAACAGAGGGAAGGCATTAGAATTAAGAGGTTTTGGGGAAGGCTTCCAGTAAAAGATGAGATTTTAGTTGGGAATTATAGAAATCCAGGGAGGTCAGTAGTGACATTTGGACATCTTGTTTTCCAGTGCTCATGTTCAATGTTTTCAAAAGACTACCGCGAAAATAAATGCAGCTTATATACCAACATTTATTACAGAATGTGAATAAGTTCTATAAAGAACTCGATAAGACCTTCCAAATCATATCAACATGTACTTTGATATTTTGTGACTCCAAAACAAAGGTTTTTATATGGGAGGACAGCAAATACACACACACACACACACACACACACACACACACACATATCATAAAGAAAGAAAATATTGCTCAGGAGTTAGAAATGAGAGGCCAAATGCTTGTGAACTACAAAATCACTATATTTAGACTCTGGCATCACAATCCTAGACGAAATAAGTAGAAAGGGCAATGAACAAAACACAAATGTGAAACATAGATGGAGTATACCAAGTATACACAGAGGAGTTCTATGCAGGAGGGTGGTCATTCAGTTCTCAAGGTAACTGAAAGAGAGGAAGATAACAAAAATGTGCAAAAAGTCTTGGATATAGTTAGTACCAAAAGTGACCAAAAGAATATCATTATTTACTAACCCATATACCTATATTTGCATCTCTATAAAATTTTTATAAAAATAATATACACATGCATACATATACATATAAAATAATACACACATGAGGGCATCCATGAGAAAGGTCTAAGATAGGCAGGCTATCACAAACAATATTCTACAGTAGACCACATCTTTAAGGTAAATATTTGGCTAAAAGGTATAAAGAACACAAAATCCCATTGTTAATATTTGTTGACTATAAATATACATATATATATATATATATTTAGAAGATGTCAAAATTGCCTTTAAAGGCCTTCTTCCAACAAAGTGTTTCCAAGGCAAATTTTAAAATCATACAAGATTCATTGGGAAATGTAATAAAGGCAACTATTTAATGACAACTGATTATTACTATCAAGTGAAGCAGAAAATGGGGAGGTGTTGCTCTCCAAAGGTGTTTGCCATCATCAAGAAGGACACCCAGGGCAGAGAACTCATGGCAATATGATTCCCTAAACATGGTGAGGTCCTCTAGATGCTCCTGTTTGCACATGGCACCATTTTGATTGTACCAAGCCCTGAGACACGGGATAGTCTCCTAAATGAGACAGATAATCACTTAAAAGAGATCATGCTAATTATTGACCCAGAAAAAACCAACAGCATGAATGACTATTGTCCAGTCTTTGATAGGTAATTGAATGGACAACTTATAGAGTATATCTATCCACACACATATGTTGGGTAGACACTAAAAATGGACAATGAGCTGGGTCCAGATTTGAACAAGGGAAAACAAGTAGACTAGGTTGCCTTCGAGGAACTGTCTAATTATTTTAATGATCCCAAATTTCTCCTAGGAACACTAATGAACATTCATGCAAAAAATCAAATAAAATTCTGGAGAAGAGATTTAATATATCCAAAATATTATTCATCATGACTAAGTTGGATTTATACCAGTAATGGAAAGATGGTTCAATTTCAGTGAAACAATTAGCATAATAAATCATATTAATAACAAAAACAAAACCCACATTATTATGTAAACAGATGCAGGAAATCTTCAATAAAATATGGCATTCATTTATGTTAAATACTTTTTTTAAAAGCATAAGACTAAAAGGACATTTACTTAATTTTATCAAAAGCAATCTAAAACCAAGAGCAAGGCTAGCATAATTTGCAATTGAGAAAAATGTAAAGCTTTCCAACAAGATTAGGAATGAAACAGGGATACCTATTGTCCTCATCATTATTAGACTTCAATCATTTGATATTTCATGGGATTTGTTATCTTACTGACACATATACTGTGTTCAGTGGTTCAGGCTGCACCCCATCCATGTCTTTTCATCCTGAATGTCCTGTCCATATCCTAATGTCCATCCTGTCCATATCCTAATGTGAATCCCCTAAAGACCCCCTAGAACACTTGACATTCTATGGACACCAGAGAAGCAGACATGTTGTTATGAGTATGATCAATTCTATCTTATCCCTCAATCTTGCTGCCTGATCAGCAGTCTTACAATCTCTCTGATGCTATCCTTTGCACCCCTCCTTTGGAGCTGTTTTTTGCTGGTCGATACCATGAGTCTCTCCATCGTCCCTTTGGTGATCTCAAGTTTAATTCTTCAGAGATTATGATATTTGATGACTCCTAGCCACACAGCATCACCCAAAGGACACTGATTTTTTAAAAATGGATGTCTGGATATGAGAATCAGTTTTATTTGACTACACATGTTTCTAATGGGTATTTTTTTTTCTTGGTTTCTCAATAGTGGAGCAGGTGGGAAGGAAATAATTTGGACCTAAAAATGAAATAATACTGAGGTTTTTTTTTTAATGGGCCTATGTTTCCAAAAGAAGTTCGGGGTCACAGACGCTGTGCACAGTTTCCCAGAGGAAACCCATCCCCACTTGTCTTCTCTCTTCATCCTGGATTCAGAGCATTGTTCAGTGCCTGTCTAAGACACTAAGAGTACAGGTGGACCAGCTCCACTAATTAGTTGTCCAGTCAAATGTACATCCTAATCTGGATGAGAGTATTGGTCCACTCATTTTTCTCCTGCATATATTTTAATCAAACTCTCTTGAGTGACTGTGGATCTCATTTAGGAGGCTCTGCAGTGTTCTGGGGATTGATGAGATCAGTCCAATGTTCCCAGCAAATCAGAGCCTTTGGACGTTCTATTATCTATAAAGAATCCCTTTTATACTTGGACTCTGTGCTGCACATCTTCCATGACACCTTTAGGGGAACAGGGAGCTGTTTTAGGCCTCCCTTGATATGAATAATCAGAATATCACCGAAAAAATTATCCATTATTACGTATTTCAAAGAATTTTGTATGATATTGACATATGTTTGGGAGATACTTTGTTACAGGAGATCCTTTAACGAATTAATTTTTTTTTACAGTCAACAAATAAGCAATCAATCAATCATGTGTTGATTAAACTCCTGTTTGTGCCAGGCACTACGCTAGGCACTGGAGTACAAATACAAAGAGTAAAACAATCCCTGCCCTCAAGGAGCTGACATTCTATTGGGGAGACATGAACACAAGTAAGTATTTATAGAATAATTACAAGGTTAAGTTGGGAGGGAGGGAGGACACTAGCAGTCAGGGGCTTGGGTCACCTCCAGGCCATAATAAGGACTCAGAGTAGGACTTTTATTGAGAACACACACACACACACACACACACACACACACACACACACACACACATTTACTCTCCTTCATGCACTATACATTTCAGCCAAACTGGCCTATCATCTCTTCCTGTAAACTGAAGGCACAGCACCTCCCATCCATCTCTGTGGTTTTAGCCAGGCTGTTCACCACGACACCTGGAATGCACACCCTCAGGTCCCACCTCTACTCCCTATATACCTTCAAGGCTTAGCCCAAGTGTCACTGCATGGGCTGGTTCTCCCAGGTAGAAGCACCTTCTTCCCTGGAAATTACTTGGCCTTTACTTAGCTGGGTTCATGCTGTCTGTCCCTTCTACACTCCAGTAAAATACAGGCTCCCTGAGAGCAGGACCTGCTTCTTGTTCGTTCTTCTCTCCCCAGCAACTCGAGCAGGGCACCTGGCACACAGGAGGTACTTAACAAACGCTTGCTGAACGTCTGAAGAGCACGACCACCTGCATAGACAGCTGTCCTCTACCAAGGCCTGCTCGGCCCTATGCCTGCTTGTAAGGAGAGTGGCCCTGGTTTCTCAGGGCCGTGCCAGCAGAAAGCAGGCTGACCTTGAAAGGCTTGGAATACAGGTCCAATGATTAACTGTGTGTCTGGCAGCCAAAGCCAAGTCTACCTAAGTTCAGAAGCACCAGGCACAAGGGAAGAATTGCTTCAGCCATAGTCACTCATAACAATCACGCATTCCGGGTGTGGAGATGATGCCCACACCAAGACATCAGATCCGTGAAGTCTATCTACGGCTGAACTTGAGCTACAGCTATACATGCATATATGTGTGCACGTCTATGTAGATAAACTGTCTATATCTCTATACATGTACATTCAAATGTATATACAGACAGATATAAACTGAAGGGGTGGGACAGCTCTTTACTAGCTGAAATTCCTTTATCTTTCTTGAGAGCCCTCCAGATTTCTTCCTTTATACTGGGTTGGTAATTGAACACCCTCAACTCTCAATTCAAAGCCAGTAATGACCTCACCGTGCTGAATTATGAGGAGAGAGAGAGAAAGAGAAAGAGAGAGAGAGAGAGAGAGAGAGAGAAAGGGGGGGGGGGGGGGGGGGGGGGGGGGGGGGGGGAAATCCGAAAAACAAGAGAAGTCTTTTGATCAGAGCACCGTACTGCAGCTCGCTGTAACTCAAGCTGCCCATTCTTATATGGCAGGAATTAAGGACTCCCCCTGCCAGGCAGGACCCTATTAAAAGACAATAGCTGTTTGAAAAGGGTAAGCAAGTTGATATGGATATAATAGGCCACATATGGGGGCCCCTTTCTCCTCTGAAATAAAGCTCCTTCTCAGAGTTGTGAGCTGGGAAATCCAGTATTCAGGAAGGCAGGAGGGGGAGGTAGACTAGAAAAGGGTGGGTAACCATGCAGAAATGCTTGAAGGTGCTTAGGAAGGAAGGAAGGAGGGGGCTGCAAAGAGCCCACAGAGATGAACATCAATCCCTGAACATGGCAGCTTTCGGAAAGATCAGGTGCTCGTCAGGCCATGTGAGGGTTCACAGACAATAACTAGAGGGGTTTGGCTGGCACAGACATAGGGACTAGTGCCTATGGTGGGCCGACAAAGACCAGGAAGTCAGAGTGGGAAGCTGCTGCCAGGAACGGAGCAGCTGGCAAGAGGGCATCCTTCCTGCCTTGCCTTAAATAGCACAACATGCCCTGTCTCAAAACCCTGACAAATACCATCTATTCCTATTAGTGACCCATACTATCCAAGGAGCTCAAATCCTTTCTAAGCTTTAATTTATTCCCTCAGTAGCTCCACATAATATTAAGGGAGCAGGACTTTTTTGTCCGTTTTATAGGTTATGGAAATCGGTGCCCAGAAAAGCGCAGTAGCTAGTTCAGTGTGAGTTGTTAGAACTGAATGAAACAAATTAAACTCGAGTCTTTTAACTTGAGATCATTAAATGATTTTTGGGAATTTTTTTAAATTGAGGATTAGATTATGAAAAAAAATAACTGCAGAAAGACACACTGGAGCCCCCCCAAAAGTACTTCTTGCCGGCAAACCCGGTTTCCTCCTCACCAATAAAAGGAAGGTTACCACGGCAGGCCCAGGGCTGCCTTAGTCTATTGGCTAATCTGGTTCTCTTTACTTGCCAACCCAGCACTCTCACCAACACTCAAGCACACTTTTACCGCTTAGCAGCGGACAGTGACATTTCTGACAAGTGTTTCAGTTACCTCTCATGCCTAATTGGTGTATCAAGGTAAGAAACTGATCTGACAGTGAATGAAGACAGTGACATAAGACTTTATAGGTCACATATTGACTTAGAAAACCACAAAATTAATATATATGTTGCACTGTATTTTTATTTACTTTGTTAAGCATTCCAATTAAATTTTAATCTGGTTTCTGGACACTGGCACTGCCCACCTGAAGGCTTGGATCATTTTTGAGGCAGCAGTCCAATGGCAGAGAGTTTGACACTTCCAATTTAAAGTGTTCAGATACCTCATGACAGTATGAAGAAGGCAAAGCTAATTCTACCAGGTCCTCCCAATTTGAATAGGCCTCGAGAAGAGGCCTATTGATGAACTATATGTTTTAAATAGACAGATACACACACACATATACATATAGATACACACACACACACACACACACACACACATATATATGTAATTTGTTTTAATCAGCTAAGATCCTTCCCACCTCAACTATGGGCCTCCACTTCCCCCTGATCCCACACACTGAGAATACAAGACAAACAAAGGTCATTACAAACACATACAGTTAAGCAAAACAAGCTTCCACATTAGCTGTGTCCAAAAAATATCTGTGGAGGGACTCATTCTGCTTTGAGCCCCTCCGCTCTCTATCAGGAAATGGGGAGCAAGGTTCACCATTAGTCTCCTGGAGTCCCAGTTGGTCATGATGCTGGTAAGAGTTCGCCACAGCAGTACTCCAGTCACATTTAAATACCATAACTGATTCATCCAGTCCCCAGTTTAGGGGTGCTCCCTCAGATTCCCATTCCTACCACCTCAGAAGGAGTGATAAAAATTTTTGTACATCCTTAGAGTTTGTTTTGCTTGGGACTAACCCCTCCTTTAATGTAACCTCCCTCTAATCTCCCTTCTTTCCCTCCTATTTCCTGTTGAGTGAAATGTATTTCTGCACCCAACTGTTGGTGAGTGTGCACTCTTCTTTCTTTTGACCAGGTCAGATGTAAGCAAGGCTCAAGTGCCAGTCACTGCCCTCCACCCCCTCCTCCTTATTCTGCAGACATCTCCTTCTGCACCTTGATCATGTGAGTACATTCTTCCTAAACTTCCTTTACCTTTCTCCCAGTGCATTCCTCTCCTCTCTTTCCATTCTTTTCTTAAAATCATCAAGATGTAACAGAACCACTCCCAGGTCTTACCTAATTAAACGCCCTCTATGAGCCCTATGCAGGTGGGTTCAAAGGGGACATATGTGTCACCTCCCCACATTTAAATATAAGTAGTTTATCCTTGTTTCATCCTTTATCATGGCTCTTTCATGTTTACCTTTTTATGTTTCTCTTGATGCCTATATGAGTGCAAATACTCATTTTTTTTCTCCAGCTTTTGGTCTTTTTATCGGGATAGCTTAGAAGTCTTCTATTTCATTAAAGGTCTCCCACCCCCACCACCGCAGCATTATATGTACATGGTTTTATTGGGTAAGTTATTCCTGGCTGTAAGCCCACATCCTTTGCCTTTTGAAATACTGTACTCCAAATTATCCACTCCTTTAGAGTGGTGGCTCCCAAATCATGTGTAATCCTGACTGGTTCCTCAGCACTTGAAATCTTTCTGGACACTATAGTACTTTTTATTTGACCTGGAAGTTCTGTATTTTGGATATGATGTTCCTGAGAGTTTTCATTTTAGGGTTTCCTTCAGAAGGTGACTAATAGCTTCTTTCTATTTCCACTTTCCCCTCTGCAGTACTCTTTTAAGATGTCTTGAAATATGATACCTAGGCTCTTTTCTTGGTCATGGCTTTCAGATAGTCCAATGGTTCTTACATTTTTTCCTCCTCGATTTGTTTTCCAGGTCACTTGTTTTTGCTCTGAGATGCTTCACTTTTCTTCTATTTTTTCATCCTTTTGACTTTGTTTCAGTATTTCTTGTTGTCTCATGACTTGCTGGCTTCTATGTGGTCCATTTTAATTTTCAGGGGCTTTTCTGCTTGGTTCGGGTTTTATACCTCTTGTGCCAAGCTGTTTAACTCCCTTTCCAATTCCTTCTTCCAAAACTCTTATTTCTTTCCCATTCTTTTTCCTCGAGCATTCTTATTAAAAACTATTAAATGAGACAATATTTATAAAGCTTTTAGCACAGTGCCTGGCACATGTTAGGTGCTTAATAAATGTTTATTTCTCTCCCCTTATCTTTTTTTCCTACAAGGGTAGACGGCTTCTTGGCTCTGTTTATCATGGCAAAGAATTGGAAATTGAGGGGCTGCCCATCAATTGGGGAATAGCTTAATAAGTTGTGGTATATGAATGTAATGGAACACTATTGTGCTATAAGAAATGACAAACAGGATAATTTCAGAAAAACCTAGAAAGACTTCCATGAACTGATGCAAAGTGAAGTGAGCAGAATCAGGAGAACACTGTACATCATAACAGCAACATTGTGTGATGACCAATTGTGAATGACTTAGCTATTCTCAGCAATACAAAGATCCAAGACAATTCTAAAGGAAATATGATGAAAAATGCTACCCACCTCCAGAGAACAGACTAATAGAGTCTGAATGAAGATTGAAGCATACTATTTCTTAGTTTTTTATGTTTTTTTCCTATCTGTGCTTTCTTTCACAACATGACTAATATGGAAATATATTTTACATGACTTCATTGTATAACCTATATCTAATTGCTTACCATCTCAGGGAAGGGAGAGGGGAGAGAAAAAAGGAGAGAGGGAAATAATTTAGAACTCAAAATTTTAAAAACCAAATGTTAAAAAAATTGTTTTTACATGCAGTTGGGAAAAAAATTAAGTATTATTTAAAACAAAAACAAACAAACAAACAAGAGTAGACTGCTTCTGGATTCCACCTCTATCAGTCAACTGGAAAAACTCTGGTGGTTTAGAGTGGCAGAACTGTAGGTTCCCCTTTAGCCCAGGATTTCTGCCTTAGTTATTCCTCAGCAGGATGGGCTAGAAGCTGTAAGTGAGACCCTGCTTGAGCTTAGCATCTGAGTCATACCACTGCTGCTACTTGCTTCAGAACATCTTCCTTTCTCAGTATACCACCAAGGACCACCCTACTCAGGAATGCCATCACTGTGCACGGTGGTGCACCTTGATTTGAAACCCAGGAATGAAAGTTGGTGACACAGCTGCCAGTTTCCAGCTGTCGCTATGGCAGTGCCTCAGTATGAGTCTAGGACCTCCTCTTGCCCTGGTGCTCAGCTACTCTCTAGGTGCTGGAGAGCTCTGGGCCATGGGCATGCTCATGCTCTCCCTGTCCCCAATGTCAGCAGACCTCTCTGTCTGTTTCCCTATGCCAAACTAAGAGAGACAAATGACTCAGCGTGACCTTTTCTGGATTACCCCAACAGGATTTGGTCTGGTACATTTTCTAGATCTGTCTGGAGGAGTTTGTAGATGGGAACCCACCACACTGCTTCCTATCACTATGCCATCTTGGCTCCACCTCCCCCTATACATGTCTTTTGAGCCTGGGTTTGACATTGAGAAGATACTTAGCGTAAAGTTGACCAAAAGGTGATGAATTATTGTTGTGACAATAATTAATTCACCTCAATATTTATTAAGGTCAACTATGTGCAAAGAGGGTACCATGCAAGGCACTAAAAATACAAAAATGAAAAATGACAGCATTCCCTCAAGGAACTCCGAATCAAATAGAGTCAATAATAAAGAGAGAGTTCAATATACACAATTTCACTTTTTGGTCAGTTTTTCAGGAGAATGTTTATTTGATATATTGAGAGATACCTATATTTTCTCTTTCTTTTATTACAGCCTGCAAGAGTCTCAGCAAATAATTATGACTTCTGAAACCTGTCAATCTCATGCTAGTGGGATCGGTAACCAGGGATTCTAAAAAACAACAGCGGATAGAAGAGCAAGGGACTCACTGGCCTTGCCTTAGTGCATCCCAAAGTACTACTGTCCACCAGGCCAAGGCAAACCAGAAGGCTCTCCACCTTTCCCAGCCATAGGCAAGATCTATAAAAAACATCTGAAATCATTAGAGATTCCAGACTTTTTACATTTGTAACAGAGAGTTCTAAATGTCTTACTTAAAAGCAGTTTCACCTGATTCTAAGGTTCTGTTAAAAGTCAAAGCATCTTCAACTTCTGTCATCTTATTTTGCAATTCTACTTTTTTATTAAAAATTTTATTGATCTTTTGTTTTTACATTACCTTCATTTCCAAATACATGTCCTCCCCTTACCAGCGAGGAAATATAATTAAAGAGAGAAAAAAAATCAGCTAAGTAAAACTAATCAATGCATCATCAGGGTCTGATAACATATGCAATGTTTCACACTCAGTCACATTCACCTATGAAAAGCAGAGGAGGTACATTATGTCTGATTTTTTAACAGAAGGACCCTTTTGAAAGATGCTACCCTTTAAACTGGTTGCCTAAAACAATCTCTTCTGTTGTGAAATAATACAATCTTTATGAAGACCATCTGCTAAGGCATGGAAGGCAATCTTGGTAGATGAAAGCAGTCCCCACTAATCCTTGATACTATTTTAGGACCCCCAAAGGTAAAGACAAAATTAGCAATTACTTAAAGCTTAAATTCTAGTCTCCAGGTTCCCAAGTAAAAACTTCCAGTTGGTGAACATACCCTTGGTTAGTTGCAAAATAATGGTATTTCAAATATACAGGAGGAAAAGAGAAGCTTGTCTCTTTCTGACACTTGCTTATATCTACTTAGCCTTCAATATACTTCATAACTTGTTTTTGGCAAGTTAAAGGTTTGCTTGTTTAAAGAAAGAGTCCAGACTCCTAGGGAAAGGAGTTGCTGCTAACACTATCAATCAATAAGTACTTATTAATTATTCACTATGAACCAAGAACTGTGTTAGAAATCAGGGATACAATAAATGTATTACCCTTCAAAAATTATCATAGATATCTAAGGATCCAAAAATGTCATTTATGTAAATATTTCCAATACATACTCTAGATTCCAGTCAAGCCCATCTCTGAGATCCAAACACACAACTCACTTGAATTTCCACGCCTTAGTTTACATTGTTCCCAATGTATGAAGTACCCTAGCCCTTTCCAGCCATCCAAATCTTGTTAAATGTTAAAGGCCCATTTCACGTTAAGTCCCACCTACTTTATGAAACCTACCTTCCTTCTCCTCCCCACCCCCATATCACCCATATCAACAACTACACCAGCACTAACCTGCGTCTACCTGAATGACCATAGCATTTTTTTATTATTCTTTTTTTTGGTTTGTTTTTTTAAATTTATTTATTTTTAGTTTTCAACATTCACTTTCATAATATTTTAAGTTCCAAATTTTTCCCCCATCTCTCCCCTTCCCCCCCCACCTCAAAACAGTGTGCATTTTGATACAGGCTCCACATATACATTCACATTAAACCTATTTTCACATTAGTCATTTTGTAAAGAAGAATTAGAACCAATGGGAGGAACCACAAGAAACAAGAAACAAACAAAAAAAGAGAGACAGAGCAAATAATATGCTTCGATCTGCATTCCATAGTTCTTTTTCTGGATGTGGATAGCATTTTCCATCATGAGTCTTTTGGAGTTGTCTTAGATCCTTGTGTTGTTAAGAAAAGATAAGTCTATCAAAGTTAGTCATCACACAATGTGGCTATTACTATGTAAAATGTTTTCCTGGTTCTGCTCACTTCACTCAGCATCAGTTCATATAAGTCTTTCCAGGTTTTTCTGAAGTCTGCCTACTCATTATTTCTTATAGCACAATAGTATTCCATTACATTCATATACCACAACTTGTTCAGCCATTCCCCAACTGATGGGCATGCCCTCAATTTCCAATTCTTTGCCACCACAAAAAGAGCTGCTACAAATATTTTTGTACATGTGGGTCCTTTTCCCACTTGTACGATCTCTTTGGGATACAGACCTAGAAGTGGTATTGCTGGGTCAAAGGGTATGCACAGTTTTATAGCCCTTTGGGCATAGATCCAAATTGCTCTCCAGAATGGTTGGCTCAGTTCACAACTCCACCAACAATGCATTAGTGTTCCAATTTTCCCACATCTTCTCCAGCATTTATCATTTTCCTATTTTGCCAGGCCATAGCATTTCTTATGTGTATAATGCATTCTGACATATGATTATTGTCACTTTATTTTAGATTACTTCTTGGTCTTGTTCTATAAAACACAATTCTTGTTCTATAAAATAAAATTACAACAATACTGTAAACTCTGAGAGGACAGAGGTTGTATGGCATAATTCTTTTGTACCTTTCATAATACCAAACACAATACTGAATATTCCATTGCAATACAAGCCACTTAATTAGTACTTATTGAACTAAGTAGAAATGAATTAACTATCTATCACCATACCTTCAAAATACTCCTGGGACTGCAAGGAGGCAACAGATCTATCTATTTTTCTATTATAAAAAGGTTAATGGGGTGCATTTTTCCCCACTTAATGATATTTTATTTTTCTCCTCACTTTTTTTTTTTTTTTTTTAAGTGAGGCAGTTGGGGTTAAGTGACTTGCTCAGAGTCACATAGCTAGCAAGTATTATGTGTCTGAGGCTGGATTTGAACTCAGGTCCTCCTGACTCCACGGCTGGTGCTCTATCCACTGCGCCACCTAGCTGCCCCTTTTCTCCTTACTTTTAAAAAAATCTTTTAATATTTTATTTTCTCCAATCGTATGTAAAAACAACTTTTAACATTAATTTTTAAGAACTGTGAGTTTCAAATCTTCTCCCTTCCTCCCCTCCCCCCTCAAAGGGAGGGCAAGCCGTGCCCTTTCTCCTTCCAAACTGTCCTCGGCTCCTGCCATTGCGGTGCAGGCCACTCAGTCGGGTCCCCTGGGTCTGCGCCTTTCCACCACTCAACTCTCCGCTGTCAGAGCTGGAATCCTCTTGAACCCACAACAGGCTCTTTTCTTTATGGCTGTAGGGCTCTTCTCCAAGCTTCTTTAAGCCCCTTCACCCTCTCTGTCTCCGAGTCTCTCCGTGTGCTTCTTGCTAGACTTAGTGTCTCCTACTGAACAAGTAGATTCCTTCAAGGCGCCACAGCCAACGGAAAAGGGGCAGTGGGGGAGAGAGAGGAGAGAGGAAGCTCTTCCCTTTCTGCTGTCCTCTGGAAGAAGCACAGGAAACCTGTTTCACAAAGCTGCTTCCTGCCTTGCCTGTATTTTCAATTAATCTCAGAACTGACAGGTATTACTTAATGGTCAATCTTTCAGAAATCAAAGGAAAACCAGCCCTCCAATTCCATCAGGGAGAACTTCACACTGCCTCAAGGGGTAACGGGGTATAGACTCATCTTTGCATTTCTTCTAGCATGTTAACACCTTGTTACCTGCTCTTCACTTTCTGTGATTAATCAGCCAGGCTGGGGGTAGAGGGGTGATCCCCTCTACCACAACACTGAACACAGAACGAAATTTTATCTTACGTTATTTTCTTTCAGTGCTAGATTTGGGGTCAAATCTTGACCTGTGCCATCTTAGGCAAGTCTTCCTGCCCAACCAATTTCTTCCTACTCCTTAAGTCACTTCTTCATGATTCCTTTCTCAGCTGTTCAGTTTGCAGAGTCCAGACAGTTCAAGACCACACATTTTAGTACACAGACTGCCTGGTATAGTTTTCTAATTGCTTCCTATGTATAAATTTTGTCTCTTTAACTCTATTATAAGGAGAAAAAGCTATGTCTTGCATTTGTCTTTATTCTTCTCTACAGAATTTAGTAAAGTGCTGGGCACATATAAAGCCCTAAATACTTGTTGATTACTTAATTAATACTAAATAGAGAATAATATAAGGAATAATACAGGGAAACTGCAATCTAAATTTGGAAAGGGAAAAAGTGAGGGAAATCCTGAAAGAGAAGGAAGCCTCATCTTCTCATGGTTTGTAGGGTAGGGTTCTGAAACATTTCACCAAAACTGACTGAAACCCACCTGTTTAAAGAGGTAGTTTGTGGGGCAGCCAGGTGGCACAGTGGATAAAACACTGGCCCTGGAGTCAGAAGGTCCTGAGTTCAAATCTGGCCTCAGACACACAACACTTGCTAGCTGTGTTACTCTGAACAAGTCACTTAACCCCAACTGCTTCACCACAAAAAAAAAAAAAAGAGGTAGTTTGTGCATCAAATTTTCCAGTCTTATGCTCCATATAGAAGAAGAACATGAATGACTGGGGCAATGTGGCCATCTCAGTCCCTTAATTTTGGTCAAGTGCTCTTGAGAGTTTTTTATGCCATCTAGAAGTTGAGGAATGACTCCTTCCAACATCTGTGAGAGTGGGCAGATGGACCATTATCCCTCTGTATATAATCAGCAGCCTGTGTGGTGTAAACATCCTCTCTACGCCTGGAACTACCTATCTACCTCGCCTTCCTTGGGCTCCATTGTTTCTCAGCACATTCCAACTGGAGAGAGGCTGGGGCTGGGCTCCATAAGCACAGATCAAGAGCTTCCTGGAGCAGGCTGCCAGCACAAGGAGCAATGACTTTAGCAGGCAAGTCTACTTTCCATTATGCTGAGAGCTTGACCACACTGCTCCAGCTGAGAGGGCAACAAGGTAAGCTCAGGCTTGACCATCTCAGGTCTTCCATCACCTTTGACTCTGTAATTCTGGGAACTAGAGGAAAGCAGGGGTAGGCGGGAAAGAGGGGGAGGAAGCGAGAGGTAAAAGATTTTAAAAGGTAGAGAAGAAGCCCCCAAGCACTTTCTGTGCCCAAGATTTACAGAGAAGCTACAAGGGGAAAAGCAGATGAACTGAAAGGTAGCTGAACCAGATACTCAGTCATGTAAGAAATAACAAAATGGTATCAATCTCCAACTAACACACAAATTACAAGGCAAGCTAGAAGTACTGCAGCAAAAGCAACAGACCAGGAGGTCCTTCAATCTTCCATTTTACAAAGAAAGGAGAGGGAAAGAGAATAGACCTTCACTTAATGGTCTACGGAATCAGAGAAGTAAAGACTCCCAGCAAATTGGGATTAAGGAACAGGAACTAAACCCATCAACGACCTTGTGAGTCTGGAATGATGGATATTTGACTGAAAACTGTAATGTGAGGGAATTGGTGATCCCAACGCTACTTTAGGATTTCTTAAGGCGAATTTGGGTCATCAAAATGTCTGACTTACTGGTCAGAACCGTATCCAAAGGAAAAATGATGATCTGGAATAACAGAAGTTAAGTAAAAAACTAAAACATGAAGGAATTATCAAAAAGATTTTGCTGAATTTTCCTAATGATCATTCATTCATTCATTCAATTCAACAAACACTTAATAAGTACCTAATATGAGTAAAACACCACGAAATGATACAAAGATGAAATTAAATAAAATTCCTCCCCTCAAGAAATTTACAGTCAAAGACAGGACATTAGTGGAATGGGGGTGTGGTGAGGATGGTCAGTGTGCTCAGTAATGCAATTCCTATGTGAAAGAGTCTGGGGAGCCAACTTCTAGGAGAGCACGACGACATACAACGCAAGGGCCCTGCTCCCATTTTGGAGTACGCACGGACGTTGTGCAACTGATTCCAATCGTCTAGGCACGTGGTGGTAAGACAGACTATTGACTGGACGGCTACATAGCTGGAACTGGCTGGTGACTAACTGCCCAAACCAAGGCCTGGTCCTCATTGTTACCGCAGTGTGTTCAGGCCTTTATCTCTCCACTCAGCTGCCACCATGTGGCCCCCACACATGGCTCTGGTGTTGCTTCTATCTCTGTTGTGTCTATTTTTTCTTGTAGGTGAAGGAGATAGCTATGATCTTGTGAGCTTTAAAAGATCAGAAGAGAGAACCACCAGAAGTATGGGAGCTAGAGTTCATGCCAGGAAGATGCTAGAGAATGTGGAGCAAAGTCCTTAGAGACCTGCTTGACCTAGCCCAGCAATAGCAAAGACAAGGACTTATCCATCTATTGGCCATGCCACATTTGAAAGCGGTAGAACAAACGCTACATAAAAACCGAGTTGTCCGGGCCCCCGGACATTCTCTTCAGGGACGAAGGCAGTATGGAGGCAGTGTGGCCCCCAGGGGGACTCCACAGGAAGAAAATGCTTGTAACCTCTGTTTTGGCTAAATTTTGAAGTAAAAGCTAATTGATGTTAATTGGTTAAACAGAATTGGGGTACTAATCACTGGGTGATTAACAGTGGGGAGAACACACCTGGAGTGGGGGTTCAAGCCAACAGCATTGGAGAAACACTTGCCTGACATTTCAGCGTACCCCTAGAAGCTAGCCAGTTTTGCTCTGGAAGAAGGAGGCATTACTGATTAGAAAAAAAGCTTGACAGATGGTGAGGAGAGATAGACTGCCCAAAGTGCTCTTCTGCTTTCCACAGAATATTAACAGGAAGCACGGGTTAGTGGAGATGTCACTGAATTTGGAGTCAGAAAGATCTGGATTCGAATTCCACCTCAGATACTTGGTAGTTGTCTGAGCCTGGGCAGCTGGTTTAACCTCTTTGCTGGCCTATGCTGGAGGCAGTGTATTAGCCACTGTTAAATGTTAAGTGGGAATATTTACACCTTGGAAATTGGCAACAGGATTTTGTTTATTTTTTGTTGATTATCTACATTTAAAGTGATGAGGAACAGGGTAATAATGCAGATTAAACTGAAAAGTATGTCCTGTCTATATTTCCTTTTTTTTTTTTAGAGAGCCACTTGTTAAATATTTACCAGCATACGATGCCTCTGGGTCTCAGTTTCCTTTTCTATCAAATGAAAGGGCTGACTCCACGGCCTCCAAGGTCATTTCCAGCTCTAAATCAGTAATCCTATGAGCCAAAGTAAGATCTCCAGTGAAAGAGCTGGATACTTAATGGAAAACATGTGGATAACTGGGACACGAATTACATGGAACGAGAAGCTGCACCTATACTACTGGAGAGAGTATTCATCCTAGTGAGGTCAAGACTCACTGAGGTGCGTGACACATTTAAATCTGATAAATCAAGAAAGGCCTAAACAAAAGGCAATGAGACCTGTTTCTCTGGGCACTCATCGAGCTGCACAATTCTTCATTTCCTCTCATCAAAGCCTTACCTACTGCCACATCCCCAGAACTCGGCCATCTTGGACTATTGTGCCTTCAGGGAGATTTGGATTGCTATGGCATCCATACTTATTGTCTAAGAAAGCAGAGCTCTACCTCACTGTTAGTCAGTGATGGCCCAGAACAAGAACTTGGGGGAACATGATGTTCATTAGAAAGGTCCTGGGGGTACGGTTTGTTTCTAATCAAATTAGTGACTATAGAGGTACACCTGCTACACAATAGAAATCTAATGAGAGAAATAAGGCAAGAACCTCAATAACACACAACAAAGGGGTACTTCTTTGGCCCGGATATCAGCAATCCAGCACCAGGCTCCTTTACTTTTCACTTTATAAGCTTCTGGCCACCTTGTTAAAGATAGGAAATCTTTTCATCTCTCCCTGCCCTTGTGCTGTGCCTGGTGCCTCCACAGAGCCTGGTTAGTCCTTGTCAAGTTATGGAAAGAATTAAAAACATGGATGAGATGAAATTGTCCTGTTGCCTGTGAAGTTTCCAAGACTGCGATGAGTCATTTTCTTTGACTAATACTACTGATGAGCTGTTACTCCAGACTGTAGCTCTGCCCAGCTGACAATGGAGTCCCCAGGGAATTCGCAGAGTGGAGATTTGGGACGGATCACCACATCCCAGACCAAAAGAGTATGTGCTTTACATTTCTTTACAGTTCCAAACATGACAAGCTACTCCTCTAAAAGAGGCTATTTGGGCCATGGATTGTGCCTGGTTATCACACTCTCGGGCACAGTCGCTTTCTGGAGGGAGGAATGAAATCAACCAGCCCTGAGAGAAGCTGGCTGGGCAAAGCAAGGGGCTTTTTGCTGATCAGTTTCACCAGGGCAACATTTAACAACTTGAAAAAAGATGGGGGTGGGAAGTAAGGCCTTCCGGACAGGATGAATCTGGACTCAATTATTAGTCCTCTAACCTCTGACTCAACATTCTAAATGAGTAAGGGGACCAGTGGGCTGTGAAATCACTTCCTCTGTTAGCAGGTCAAGTGTTGCTGGACCGTTTCCTGTAACCGCAGCCCACCACTTGAAGAAGAGAGACCGGGACGGCTAGTAAGCAAACAGGCCGCTTCTCTCACACCCACTGAACCTTGCACCCCTGCAGGACTCTGACCTGATTCCTTCGGGGGCCCAGAATCCCCTCTCATGTACAGAAATTCCAACCCAACCCAAAGGGGCCAGAATCTTGCCTAACAGGGCTTGTTCTAATGGCCTAAAGGGCAGGATGCAGTTTAGCTCTAGACAAACCTTTCAAAGTAAGTGAGAACACAGATACTAGTGGTTGTGGGTGGGGAAGGGGGAACGGGTCATTTTGTGTATTGCAAACATAAAAGTTACAATGCTCTCCAAACAGCTCAGCCTTGGTCACAGCTATGACCTGACCCCTCACGTGTGCATCTTCCAAAGGGGAAGACGGTGTTTGATTCCATTTTCTCTTGACCTTCGACTACACCAGAAGAGACAGGAAGAGTAAAAACCAAACTCACGCAGCCTTCTTCCATGGTTCTGGCCCTGCCAAAGGCCCGATAGCTGTTACCTGCTGACCCAACCCATCTTGCCATTATTTTGAACTGTGAAAAAGAGAAGTGGCCTGTAGCAGTGGAAAGCTCTAACATGGGACCTCCATCTGCCAAAGTTGGGTCCCGACAGTGGCAGACACTACCTACATCATTCTAGATTCAGAATCTTTCAAAAAGCTTTCCACGCTTGGTATAACCGAGTCCAAACTCAGTCCAAACTAGTCACTCAATGACCAGTATACTCTGGCCCTTCCCTACCTTCCATCCCTCTGCCTCCACATCACTCAGAGACAAACTGAACCACTCGTCACACCCTACCTCCACCCGAACACTCTGCCACATCCATGCCTTTGCTTGTCTCGTTCCCTTGGCGTGGTAGGGTCCTGCCCATTCTTCAAAGCCCAAGTTATCTACAACCTCCCCTATGAAGTCTTTCCTGATCCCCCAAGCAGTAACGACCTTCCTCCCTCAAACCTTATTTTTTGCTTGCCTCTTTTATGTACTAATCAAGTATTATTTTGCATGATAGTAATCTGTGCATGTGTTATATTTCCTCATTAGACTATATGCTCCAGGAGGCTAGGCACCAAGCAATCTTATCTTCCCACTTGTCCTATCATAGTGCTCCACATATATTAAGTATCGATGTGTTTTGAATTTGTCTATTGAACTTTCAAAAGAAAATGACCTCTCACCCCTTTCTGATGGAGGTGATGGTAGGAGCATTCACCAGGAACACCACGGAACAGTTTTGATCAGGGACCCCTGCTTTGCTCAACCTGAGCCCCTCCCTTGGAGTTGTCACGCTGCACCTTGCTGAGCGGCAGGTGCCTTTTCTGGATGACCCAGCAGCTTCTGATTGGGCCCCAGTGACTGGGAGCTTGATTGAAGATTGGCATCAAGATCTGGGGAGATGGAGACTTGTTGAGGACCCCATTCTGTGCAGTCTATAAGACGATCTGTTGAAAATGATGCTGCTCTTATCTTTCAGGCCCCTCTTCTTCTGTGTAGGGCTCCTCTTCTTTCAGCAAGGGTGGCAGGGGAGAAAAATTCCCTGTCCTCCATCAGTGGAACAGTTGAGCCCAAGCACATAGCAGCAGAAGTGTGTACGTCTTGCCATTGCAGGACCTGGGGAACTCCACTAGTCCCCGCCTGCCTCCTTCTGCCTTTCTGTTTGATTTCACTGAGTACAGAGCGGTGACTGGCAGTCCTGAGGAGTGGCCATTTCTAGTCGAGGTGGCAACCTTATCCCCAGCGCTGGACTTGGGCAGCAGTCCACCAGAAATTAAAGGAGAGCTTCAAAGAGGTGAATGCAGATGCTACCAGGATCCCCTGTAGCTACAAAAGGACTAAAGGAAACCAAGCCTTGGCTCCCCAGGAAATCTGGAACCTGTGAGTCATTTGTACAGTATGGATCGGGGAGGTGAATGTGAAATATCTGGTCAGCACTCCCATAAAATTGTCTTTACTTTCGTGGGGGTAGTACTGCAAATATAATGAGCTAATTGAGTGTTTTATGTTTCCTGTATTTGTTCTTGGAGTCCTTTTTGTCTTCAACGTTTTCTGTGGTGGAGGAAATAAACAGCTGTTCTCTACCTGATACCCATATTATACACCAAGTACCTAGGAGGACCTGTTGCCTACATTTGGGGGAGACTGCAGATGGGAGCTGCATTTAAGCTTTATTTTAAAGATTTCCCTAGTGTGGGGGCAGAGCCAGAGAGAGGGTAATCTGACCCCCTTCTCGGGGACCAGACCCATCCCCAGGATTGAATCCAGATCCATGGGAGCCCAGAGCCAGAGCCGCTTCTTCAGGCCCCCTGGGCCACGAGGTACAACTAAATTACTGTCCCAGTAATAAGCAAGGATGTCACAGCAAAAAGATTGCCTAGTGGAGTTCCCCAGGTCCTGCATTTTGCTCAACGCTGGAAGTAAATGATCCAATGTACTGCTGAGTCTCTTGCTTAATACCTCGGCCAATCTGGTACCAAGAAAATGGAAATCAACATTATTAGCCCTATGCAAGAAAATGGTCTCTAGAATTGCTCATTCAAGGACTGATGCCTCAGTTCTAATGATCCTAATTGTCTTGGAAGTGGAGATGAACGATTTTTTCATGGTGCTTAGAGTACTTGGTTAAAGAAGCACATTTTACAACAGACACTTTATAAGCTTGGACTGTTTGACGAGAATTATAATTGAAAAGATTCTTGGGCATGGCACTAACATAATTTCCTTTTCTGTAACAACACACTAATAAAATAAAGTTCATTTTTCATGGATTTCTAATCATCAAAACCAAAAAGCCATGATTTGGTTCTGACACTTTTTACTGTAAACTCAAGGGGTTATAAGACACCTTCCTTTCTGAGCTTTGAGGATTAATTTAAGGCATAGGCGTGGTGTTACTGATTTGCCTTTCTATGAATAATAATAATAACAATAGCTAGTGGTTTATATAGCATCTATAGATAGTATTATATGCAAATCCTGTATAGTACTATATAGTACCTATAAGTGTACTCTCTAGTACACCAGTATGCTAAGCATTGTGCTGTTTTACTAATATTCATTTGATCCTCACCACAATCCTGGAGGTGGGTACTATTATTACCCCCACTTTACAGAGGAGGAAACTGAGGCACACAGATTTAGTGACTTGCCCAGGGACACACAGCTAAAACATGTGTGAGGCCAGGTTTGAATTCAGATCTTCCTGAATCCAGGTCCATTGCTCTCTGCACTGTGGCACCACCAGCTGCCTTCCTTCCTCATTTGCACTATTAGAAAACTGATGTCTTAAAAATGCATTTACACGTATTTATTAAGCATTAACTCTGAAGCCCATCAATCAATCAATCAATCGTGATGAGCCTATGATGTGCCAGGCAATACGCTAGC
>NW_020954600.1:1043705-1116765 GCF_900497805.2 Vombatus ursinus
AATGAGAGCAAAGAAAGTAGAAGTAGAAGTAAGTATAGACACTTTTTTTCCCCTATGAGTTAGGCAGAGAAATAGAAGCAAAGATATGGGACAACAGCTTGAGGGGATGTTTTTTTTCTTTTCTTTTCTTTTCTTTTTTTGGCTAGGTAATGGGGTTAAGTAACTTGCTCAAGGTCACACAGCTAGTAAGTGTTATGTGTCTGAGGCCGCATTTGAACTCAGGTCCTCCTGAATCCAGGGCCGGTGCTCTATCCACTGTGCCACCTAGCTGCCCCCGAGGGGATGTTTTTTAAGGATAAAGGGCAGATAGTAAATTAACTAGTAAAGAGGGACAGGTTGAAGATTAGGGAGTAGGGATGATTAAGAGGGTAGGCTGCCAGAGAAGGTGTGAAGGGATGGAAATCAAGGGCACAGATAGGAGATTTATCTTTAGCAAGGAGAAGGGTAAGCATCTTATCAGATACTGGAAGAAAGAATGAGGAATGATATCATGGGGCTCTGGGATAGAGAGAAGGTGAAAAGAAAGAGCTCATGGCAAATAGTCTCTATTTTCTCAGTGAAGTATGGGGTACAGAACTAAATAGAGAGGGTTGAGGAAGGTGGATGTGTGCGAAGCTTTAGGAGAAAAGAGAAGGTTTACAACAGTTATTATGGGGAATGAAATAGAAAATCAATTAAGGAAGAGTAAAAGGATTGCCTTGTTGAAGTAAGGGTCTAGTTGAAATTAGGTTACACAAATTTGTACTAGATCCAGCAGACAAGATTGCCTGACCTCATCCAGTTCCATTCAGAAGCCCACAAAGAGCCATGAAGAGAGATGATAAGAACGAGCCAAGGCTTGAGCAGTGATAGGAAAAGGGAGTCCAGAGTGGATGGCAGTGTAGACTCGAACAGATCGGAACCAGGGAGGGAATGTGTCTTCGTCTTCTGTATATTACATCTCAAACGACCACGGTACAGTAACCAGGAAGGAAGGAAAGTGAAATGCACCAAAACACAAAATGGGGGTTCTCATTATCATCATCATGGCCATTTGGTCACCCATGTCATCTGTGGAGTAAGATGGATCCAGATTTAGTTCCCGTTCTGTCAGCATATCTCTCTCCTGATCCCAGGAGTAATTACTGACATTTATATACATGGTATACTATGATTTACAAACCACTTTACATGACTTATTTAATTTGATCCCTACAACTCTGCAAAGTAGAGAGCGTAAACATTATTACCTCCACTTTACAGATGAGGAAAGTGAGGCTTAGAGAGATTAAGTCATTTGCCCAAGGTCACATAGCTTTTAAATATCAGAACCAGGACTTGAAGTCAGTTCTACATTATAATAATAATAACAGATTTATAAAGTGCTTTAAGATTTATAAAATGCTTGACATATATTATCTTACTTGATTCTCACAACAACCCTGTGAGGTAGGTACTATTATTGTCCCCAGATGAAGTAATTGAGGCAAACAGAGGTTAAGTGACTTGCCCAGGGTTCTATAGCTAGTAAGTGTTGGAGGCTGGATTTGAAGTCAGGTCCTGACTCCAAGTTCAGCACTTTATTCTAGATGCCTATCTGACTCAAATCTAAGCATCTTTCCACTATGTCACAGCTGTCTTCCCAGGAAGGATACAGGCTGTGCAAGAAGATGATTTTTTAAAATCCACAATTATTTAAAGTCAGTTATTCAGTCAACAAGGATTTATTTAGTTACCAACTATGTGCCAGGCACTGTGCTATGTGCTAGGGATATACCGAAAAGGGGGAACACAAGCTATTCTAAATTTCCCCAGAATAAGTGATGAAGATAGATCAGAAATGATTAATAAGTCAACAATACTGTACCAGATCTAAATGATAATTGATCAGAACAAGAAATTCAGCCCTTCTTCAAGTATCTTACATCTTATCAATCTTATGCAGACAGCAAGCCAACCAGGTAAGAACTGTGTCTTTTTCTGTCTTCTGTATATTACCTCTCAAATAAAAGGTTGCCCGCGGGCAGTTAGGTGGCGCGGTGGATAGTGCACCGGCCCTGAAGTCAGGAGGACCTGAGTTCAAATCTGGTCTCAGACCAAACACTTGACACTTACTAGCTGTGTGACCCTGGGCAAGTCACTTAATCCCAATTGCCTAAAAAAAACAAAACAAAAAAACAAACAAAAAAAAGTGTTGTCTGGTTGTTACCACCGATGTAAAAACAGAACAAGAACAAGTAATTATCCCATAAGAAAGAGCTCTTCTGGGCCCGCTAGCCAAGGCCATGGCTATTATCTCCTTCCCACAATGTTTGTTGGTAGTTAAGGTTCATGATGAACTGTCACTGTTATATGGCTTATGGAGAATAGTTTTCAGTCCTGATAGGAATTCTCAGATTTCCTACTTTCTCTCTTTTTAAAAATTACCTATGTCTCAAAGATATACATAAGCCCACACTGATACATCATCTTACAGCTTACAAAGCACATCGACCACAACACCACAAAGCACAAGCACACCCATCCATTGCTCTATGGACGCTGGCTTGATGGTGTTTTGCTTTGATAGAGGTGAAAACACCCAAACCAGGAGAGTGACAGCTCAGTGGAGGAATCAGGCCGATCTAGGGCACGGAATCACCAGACTCTCTTCCACACCTGTCTCAGAGGTGATCTTCATCACTGTTGCAAGGTGATACTGCCCCTGCTAGATGCTTGAAGCAGGAGCTAAAAGTGTTCTGTTGACGTATTCACCCTCATATGAGAACCTGCTCAATGCTGCCTTCCTTAAACCTACAAAAAGGTGGTATGTCACTGGATTAATTATCCATCAAGGGAGTGCAATATCTGATCGACCACTAGCTGATGTTTTTTTGAACCACCAGCCCAGGTCTCTGAAATAGGAACAAGGTAGCCCTTTCCTAAGAGACTGCAGTATCCCTGTGGCCACAAGAGGGACCATAGCCCCAAAACACCCAGGATGATCCCTACCACTAAGCTTATTCAGCTCTGATTAACCCTTTGCTAGCCAGGTCAGAAATTAATCATCGGATTGAAACGGAATACCGGCAACATTTTAAAATATGAAATTTGCTATATGCATTCAGCTCAGAGCCCCTACCTCATAATAGTTTCCTACTCTCTCAATTCATTTCCCATTAGATTCATAGATTCAGAAACTCAATATGCTGTGACCACATAGTTTATTGTGAACCAAATAAAGTGAAAAGGAAACTAAATCAAATATTCCTATATGGAGACTTTTACCTCCAGCCATCTCTTAGTCTCCTCATATTTCCTTCTCAGATCTTTGGGTGCATCTTAGGGGAATCCTGACTGAATGTAAGTGAGGCTTTTGGAAAAGGATAATAATCACAGCCTAAAAGAGGAAAAACCTGGGAGACAGAAGGCTTTCATTCCCTATCTCAGACTCACAGACTACAAAGGAAGTCAGTTCCCCCAGCTCATCAGCTGCATAAGATTCATAAGAGTAGATGATCTGGGCAACTCTGGATTTTTTCTCCTCATGGGTTTCAGCAGTTGTATCTGCCGCAGGCTTGGACCCTCTCCAAGTGTTATTGGTTTCTAGTTGCTTTGTTCTCATGGCACCTCACCTTTAAGGTAGCATTGCCTCTCCATGTGGTCCCAGTCATCCCTGACCATTCCCATCTCTCTTCCAGAACTCCAAGCCACAGGGACAGAAGAAGCAAAAAGAAACCACCATGATGTTCAGATTCTGTTTCCTTATGCTATCTTATGACTTCTATCCCAGTACAAACAAGAGCCCAGCAAGCCCCTGGCTCAGAGGACTCTCATACCAATGTCATCAGAAAGGACCCTGCCAGTTTCTCAATCCATGAATCATCTTCCATGGCCCTGAAAGAACAACAATTCAAAGGGATGAAACATCCAAGTCAAATTCTTCTAGGTGATGATGAGAACAGTAATTTATGTTTATTCTTCATTCTACACTATTGTTTCCCATGATGAACAAATTCCCCGTGGATCAAGCATGAAGCACACATACACACACGTACCCACTACATGCACACACAAGTATGCACACACATATATACAACTACATGCACACATGCATGCACACCCATGTATATGTGTGCACACCTGCAGAGTAGCAGAGTAAACACAGGCAGAATACAGATGAGCCAGTACTTCTGCTGCAGTTGTGCTGCTGACTGGCCCTTCTGACACCAGGAAGTGACAGGACGCTTCTGTCTGTGTGCTCTATTATTCATTCCATGTTTACCTTGGTCACTGGGGAACTTCAAAAGTCACCCTTAGCAGAATGACTCAAGCCTCACCCCAACAATGACACACCCATCTTTTTTTCTTTTTGGTAAATGCTGTTAACTAAGCAATTATTTGTGTTTATTAATTTAGGCATATTTGGGTGAAAAAGAAGTTATTTTTAGGAGGTCCATAAGTGTTCCCTAATTTTCTCCATTAAAATGAATCGAGGCAGAGTTTTCTTTATGTGGATTTTTGCTTGTCATTTTCACAAAATGGATTTTGTCATTCTAAAAAGGCCTGGGAATATTATCCTCATTTCTTAGATGTCCTAGGACACTAAGGTTTAGAGAAGTTGTGACAGCCCTGGTCACACACAGAGTAAATGCTGGGAGACAGGACATGAACCTTGATCTTCTTTCACCTAGACCATCCTCCATTTTATCATTTCCCCAAGAAGCTGGTCCCAATCTGCTACTGATTCTCCCTTACAGATACTCTAACTTCCTCTCTTGGGGCAGGAGGTCCAGGCCCTCTTCTGCTCTCTGCATTTCCCAGGCACTAGCTGTGCATTCAGAGTGGCACCTCTAAGCCTTCCTCCTTCCTTCCACAGGTTGTGAGGAAACATTCAAAGTTAGAGACTGCACACAGCATAAAAGAAAATCCCCTGGGATTTCAGATCCCTCTTTCAAGAGTGTCCAGGGAAATATGATCTAAAGATCACATGGCTTTGCAGACATATACATATCCCAGCTCAGTTACTCATGTTTTACAGCTTATCCAGATTTGTAGCAACAGTCATGGACTTGTTTGAAAACACCCAAACCAGGAGAGTGACGGCTCAGTGGAGGAATCAGGCTGATCTAGGGCACAGAATCACCAGACTCTCTTCCACAACTGTCTCAGAGGTGATCTCCATCACTGTTGCAAGGTGATACTGCCCCTGCTAGATGCTTGAAGCAGGAGCTAAAAGTGTGCTGTTGACGTATTCAGGGCCACGTCCTGTAGTTTCGAGCCAGCTCCCATCCCACAACCAAAAGAACCAATTGTTGCCCATAGTCCTGGCAATGCGTGAGCTCCCAGGCCTCTACGATGTAGCTCCAACAGAGAACTGCAGACTTCTGACCTGGAGGGCACCTCAAGAGGCTGTGTGGCTCAGTGCCAGGTCTCTGAGAAGGTGAGGTGCTACTGTGCACAATGCATGTGAGAGACCCCCAAATCGGGGGCTAGGGACTGGTGACCCACGTCCTAATTGTGGCTTACACTGATAAAAGTGCTGCAAGGGTTACTCAATGTTTCTCTTACCACCGCTTGGTGCGGAAGGTCACACAATTATGATTATGATCCCTGCTTTGGCAAATGAAGAAAAAATTCAGAGAGGTAAAAAGATGACACAAAGACATGAGGCAACATGACCTAGAACAGTGAATGTTGGACTTTGGAGTTGGGAAAACCTGGGTTCCAGTCCCTTGTACACACTGACCAGCTGGGTAACCCCAGGAAAACCACTTCCTCTCTCTTCCACATCTGTGAAATGAGGAGTCAGACTCAGCGAGCTTTAGGGTCCCTTCCAACTCAGAATGAAGAGGGCAGTAATTAAAGCTGGGTCACTGGGTTAGAGAGTGTCAGCAGCACTTGTAGTCAGAGTCATTCCGCAGCAAAGAAAAAACAGGTCTTAGCACCTGGTTAGTCAGTCAGTCAGTCAGTCAGTCAACAAGCACTTATTAGGCACTTGCTGTGTGCCAGGAATTGGGCTAAGGCTGAAGGAATGATGAGTTAACCAAGGCTGAAGGTCCCAGAGGTTGGATAAGGCAGAACTGTGCGTGCACTGTCAGAGGCCGTCACTGACCTGGGTGTTCTCACTTGTCTGCATCTCTTCATGATGAGGGCCGCTTATGTGGAGAAAAGATCCAGAACCTCCCAGAACGCCAGCGCTTCTTTACTACCTGTGTGACCAGGGCCACGTCACAACTTTCCTAAACCTTAACGTCCTCATCTAGGAAATGAGGATAATACTCCCAGGCCTTTCTAGAATAACAAAATCCATTCTGTGAAAACTGCAGACAAAAGTCCACATAAGGAAAACCCTACCTCCATTCATTTTGATGGGAAAAATTAGGGAACATTTGAGGACCTCCTAAAAACAACTTCTTTTTCAACCAAATATGCTAAAGAAGGAGATTTTTTCCAGAAGTGACTAAGATACAAAGATAAATTGCATCAATAAGATGTACATTTAAAACTAACTACATTCCTTAGGGTTAGACTCAAAAGGGGGACAATAAGTTAAACTAGGAAGCCTTGGACACCGAGTATCTCAAGGTCTCTGTCTCTAGCCCTTCCCCCTGCCCCTCCCCCAACAATCCAGAATCCTCTTTTCCTCCTGCCTGAGGGCCCATTTCACGCCAGTTTCTGCAAGGCACAGTGAATGATGCTTGCCTAGCACCAATGGTTCTGCTTACAGCTCTAGAGAAGAAGCCGGGGGTCTCCTGCCTCTAAGCCCAGCATCCCTCCCCACCATATCACAAGGCCTTCCCTACATGTAGTACAGCACTCCTTCCACAATACTCAATATAAATGATTTCCAGGAAGAACACTTAAGTAGATGACACAGCAAGTAAGAACCAAAGTAAAATTAAGTAGCAGCATCTACAACTCAAGCCAACCTTACATAGCCTGACACCCAGGGAGAGGGCCCAGGTTCAAAGTCCACCTCCAATTCTTATTATCTATGTCACCGAGAATAAGGTGATGCATTAGGAGGATCACACGATCATCTCTTGGTCTCAACAATGAGGGGGTTGAATTGAATGCTCTCTAATGTATCTTTCAACTATCAATCATATGATCCCATGAACTTTATACACTGAAGTCTTAAGTCTTGTTCAAAAACAGGTTTTCGGAGCTTTGATGCCAGCTTCTTCCCACTCTGGGCCTTAATCAGCCCCCAGGCAAATTGCGTTTCCTAGCTCTGAGGAGGTGTAGGGCATGCACTCTCTCCGCTACATTGCGCAATTTTTAATTTCACGGACCCAGAAACAGTTTACATGACAAATGCAACAAGACGTAGTGGAAGGAACACTGATCTGTAACTAGGAGACCCGAGCTCTGCAGTCCCAGCCCTGTTACCGCCTGTGCGACCTTAACTGGATCTCAGTTTCCACATCTGTAAAATGAGGAAGGAGGACTAAGTATTCTTTAAGGTCCTTGCCACCTCTAAATCTATGATGTGGATTTTTTTTTATAATTAGCACAAAGGAGGTTCTTTAGTCCCTTCCCACACCCAAAGCCCAATGACCCCAAAGACCATGCTAGTATCAATGGAATCATCAGAAGTAATTATTATTGGTGATTATCCTATGAATGTTATGACCCGTATTACAGAAGCTCATTCACGTGGGCTAATTCTGCCTCAGATTTAGCTGTCGGCTTCTACACAGTCGCATGAAATGCTTCTTGTATGGCAGAATGGGGAGAAGAGAACCCCACGGAACGGAAACGAGATCAAGCCAATGATTAGGATTCCTATTACAAAGCAAAGGAGAACCCATTGGTAAAGACTACTGGAGAAGGGGACAGAGTTTGGGGAAGAGAGGGATGAAGAGAGTCGAAAAGCAGCACTTCATGGAGAAACTCCTACTGGAGAGAGCCGATTCAACGCCAAACGTGAAATATGCTAAAGGGCCTATGAACCTAGAAACCCAGCTTGTCAGTTTTCCATTTCCCTGGCCTGTTTGCTTCAGACCACACCAAGAGAACAGGCAAGACACTTTTCTCCACCTTATCCTCCTTTAGAGAAATGAGAGAAAGACTTGGCTGTGTTCCCAGAAATCCCACTCCTCCCAGGAACATGGAATTCCACCCCACTATGGATTCTGATTTTATTTACAAGACCAGCAGCTTTGCCTAAGATCCAGGGAGAATCAGGAACCCCCTAAGAACAACCCAACTGTAGACCATTAAGTCAGCTGGCTGCTCTCCAAAGAGACGCTGAGCAGCTTCAGAAGAAAATCTATTTTCAAGGAAGAAGGTCTGTGAAAATGGAACTCACACTGAAGTTCAAAACCAGTGTCAGATGCTGGTATCTAAGAGGCAGCTCTGTTTCCTCCAAAAGCTCCCTATAAACCAGAAAACAGGAAAGTGGAAAATAGAAACCAAATGACTGTTTAAAGATGTGAGGGCAAAGTTATATCAAAACATATCAGCAACATAGCAGTTACACCCATAATTTATTTCAGCAGCAGCAACAATAATAATGATAATAATAATCATGCTTTCTATTGTTTAACATCCACTGTTCTTAGAACTCCAAATGTTTTAAAGACATTACTGCCATTACAGGACAAGAGCACTGAATTTGGAGTGAAAAAATCTGGGTTTGAATATTTGCTCCATTACAGAGCACTGATGTGACCCACATTTCTCAAAGGAAACGTAGTAATCATTTGGACTCGTATACTCCCAAGTATATTTCACAAGGCATGACAAGCCTTGAATGGGAGGGAATGCTCCTTGCTACAGCAAAGCCCTCTACACATACCTTTCCTCCCATCCCTTGCTGTGTTCTCCAGCAGAATGCCTCCTCCAACATCCCAACTCTCTTGCTGATCTTCCACCTCCCTGGTTCCTGGCTCCTTCTCTGCTGGCCACAGATACATGCGTGTCTTCACTTGATCCCACCATCCTTAGTAGTGATCTCCCTAGAGTTCTCAGTCCCTTCCCTGTTAATCACCTCGAGAAAGCCTTCTGCATTTGGTGCTCCCCCTTTTCCTCTCACTAGATTCTAATCCCTCGGCAATCTTGCTTCTGACCTCATCAGTTAACTGAAACTACTCTCTCCGAAGTCCCCAGTGGTGTCTGCCAAGCCCAGCAGCCTTTTCTCAAGCCTTGCCCTTCTTGACCTCTCTCCTCTGGATACCCTTATTCTTTCCTACCTGTCTTGCTGCATCTTCACCTGAGCTGAGCTCACTAACCATGGCATCTTCCACTGTGGGCCCCCTTCTCTTCTTCCTCTGTACTATCTCGTTTAGTAATCTCATCAGCTCTGGTGGTCTCAATGAACATCTCTATGGAGTTGATTCCCAGACCTTGGTATCCAGCCTCAGCTTTCCCCTTGAGCTCCAGGCTAGGCTCTCCAAGTGCCTCGTGGACATCTTGAACTCTCAAACTCATACGTTCAAAAGAGAGCTCATTATCACTCTCCTTAAACATGCTCACTTCTCCCAATTTCCCTTTTAGTGTAGAGGGTGCCACCACCCACCCAGACGTCCCGGCTCACAAACCATCCAACAAGTCATTCTTAACCCCTCTTTCACACAAAGCCCACAGAGCCAAATCTTACTGCTTCTTTCTAGCTTCACACTGTCTTTGCACACACACAGCTGCCACGCTGGAGAAGGCTTTCATCAGTCATCAGTCGAGGCCTCCCCAGATGCTGGTCCATCCTCTGTCCAGCTGCCAAAATGATTCTCAGCAAACCCCAGGAGTCTCCTATTACCTCCAGGATCAAGTCTAAATTTGTCTGTTTGGCATTTAAAGCCCTTCATATTCCAGCCCTTTTCTATATTTCTGTCTTCCTAGGCTTCCCTCTACAAAACCAGCAATACTGGCCCACTTGCTTTCCGAGGTGGTGAGATGACATAGTGGATACACAGTGGAATCAGAAAGACCCGAGTTCAAATATGACTTCAGATACTTATTAGCTATGTGATCCTGAACAAGTCACGTAACCTGTTTGCCTCAGTTTCTTCATCTGTAAAATGGGAATAACAAGAGTATCTACCTCCCAGGGTGGTTGTGAGGACCAAATGAGATCGTCTTTGCAAAGCCCTGTGTATTACACATTACTCCTCCCACACAACTCCAACTGCCATCTCCAGGTCCTTTCTAGGGTTGTCCCTCATACCTGAAATGCCCTGCCCCCTCATCATGAAGTCTTCAGCTCAACTCCCTCCTTCTGTTAGCCCTTCCCCCCTAACACGAGTCTTGTATTTTCATAGCTGTTCACACACTGTCTTCCCCATTAGCTTGGGAACTCCTCGAGGGCAGGGACCATGTTTTTTGCCTCTCTTTATATCCCCAGTGCTTTGCACAGCACCCGGCACTTAGAAGGCCTTAAAAGAGGTGTGTTGATTGATTGGTTTCAAAAGTTATTCAGCAGCCAACAAAATGACGGAGCAAAGGGGCCTCAATGAAAATAGTTACATGCAAGAAGGTCACATGCAAAACAACACTAAGATGAACACTGGCTGAAGGAAATGAAGCATCTCGTATAACACGGTCAAAAGAAAAGCTAAGAATGAGAAGAAGCAGCTAATCAGGTGTGTATCTAGTACAACTAAGGGCCCATGGCAGGCATCGCTCATGGAATGACGGCCCAAAGGCACAGTCACAAGAACCATAGTCCAGCAGCCCTTGGCTAACCTCCTAAAACTGAGCATTCACAGACACTCCACAATCAGAATGCGTCCCTCTCTATTCTTCTTGTACCCTGGCTGCATCCAAGTGCCTCCTCTGGTGTGGTCCCGCCTCACTGGCAAAGCATCACTGTACTTACTATTCAGTGAAGAACCTGGCAATGCCGTATTGAGTAATATCCTCTCTGTTCTCCAGCAGCTGGCTCACTGCATCCTCCATGTACGTGAGCACATGTCGCTGAGCTGCAAACCAAAAAGAAGAGGGAGAGAAAGAGATTAAAGCACAGACAAAGTCCTGCACAAAAGAAGGAGCCAGTCCCAAGGGCTCCTCTATGTGCACAGAGGTCACAGAATGAGTCCGCTACCCAATATACGGTAGAACCACAGTGCACTCCCTGCACCACAAAGTGGAACAAGGAAGGGAACTGTCTAGAAGTATCACCCTCTTTTTCTTCTCTTTGGGTTTTAAAGACAGGCTGAGACGGGAAACTGGAGCTGTGTTGTAGTATAGCAGAAAGGCCTGAGAGTTGTTCTCAAAGCCCCAAATTCCCTCAACCCCCACACCTCTATTCTTTTGCCTGTCAGAATAATTCACTCCAGGGAGTTACTCCTACAACTGATTCCATGCCTAGAAAGTAGATGTTTCAGGATGGTGCAGAAAAAAGAAAAATAAAGGCTTTTTTCTAATCACCAGAAGCATTTACTGGTCGTAAAAAGCATCTGAGGGATGCAGGCGTTGGAATCAGAAAGTTCCTGTTTAAATCCTGTCTGTACGACCATAGATAAATTACTGAACATCTAAGTGCCCTAGGCAACTGTCTCAGATGTGAATTGGTGGGGAGAGTTTCCACACCAGGAAGTTACACCACTTAAAACACATGTCCGGGGAGGGAAAAAAGCATCTGAACTGGTTGTACATGTATGTGTCACTGATCTTGGTAAATCACAATACCATTAAATCTTTAATGTAATTCAACTGAAGAAAAACCATACTTTCCACATCGATTGTGACTGAGAAAGTAAAGGTTATACATAGGTTTGAGAGTTGAGGACTGACCATTTCTACTGTCAACAATTACAATGGCACCATACAGAGGGATGAAGAAGAAAGGATGTTAGAAGTGGCATCAAAGGGATTAGATATGAATACGGCTTGACCACTTATTACCTGTGTGACCTTAGCCAAGTGATTTGACCTCCTTTGGCCTCAGTTTCACCACCTGTAAAATGAGGAGGTGACTTGGTTCTTTTTTTACCTGTAATCCATGATCCTATAATTCCTTTGTAGTTTGTGTAAGTGTGGGGAGAGGAAGAGAATTTGTCAAGACTGCCCTGATTAACTGATTTCGTCCCCAAGCCAGCTAATGAAATCACAGAAGGAGCAGGTAACTGAGATAAACCAGGTATGAGCTACAAAGACACAGTCTGAACTCCACTGTCACCTCTTTATGAAGTATAAAGTTCTCTTTAATGGAATTAGAGGGGCAGAAGACTAGCCATGTCAAGTTGGCTTTTAAAAGCTAGCTTGCTAGTTCTGGGGTCAGTTGAGGCCAGGAGAGCTTTGTGGAGTGTGACTCCTGGATAGAGAGAAGAGAGTCACCTTGGAGGAAGAACTCAGCTCTCAAGAGGGGATCGCTCCTTGCTTTTCTCTCTCCACAACCAGAGGGTAGTGAAGTAGAGCAGATTTCTCTCTCCTATTCCCCAACTGGCCAATCATCTCACATGTGTTGCAGTAGAACTACCCAAATGATAGAAGAAATCACACTCTGTAGCAAGAGAGCCAGTCAGTAGAGGCTGCAGTCAGGAGAACCCCTGGCAGCAGAGAAAAGATTCATCTATGGACTTAAGAGCAAATGAGGACTTAGGAGTCAAGCTTCAGAGAGTAACAGGCCCAAGCTGCCCAGCTGAGCAAGCTGCCCAGCATAAATGCTATACCCAGGGGAGACAGCAGGGTGAGGATACCCTTAGAAGAGAAAGGGCATCATAGCCCTACAGTGCAAGAGGTATGAATTGCCTTGGTCATGTGTATTCCTTACGTAAGTGCCTTACTACCAGTGAACTCTGTATACATTCACATTGGTGGAATGTTTTGTAGCTATCTTTCCTACTCTGTTATCTTAGCTGAGCTAATTTTATCTTTTTGGCTGACAACAGCACTTGTGAACTTGGAGGTCTTATGAATAAGGACCAATGGAGAACCTCTGAAACCTTGAGGCAGTGGTCACCTCTTAGGAAACCGGAGAGTGACAAGTTGGGGAAGCAGCTCAGAGGAGGTGTTATGCCTTATTTTTGCTTTTTTTTTTCTCAATTTCAATGGCACCTTATGGTTTACAAAGTGTTTTCCTTACCACAACTCTCTCAGGTAGGGAATACAAGCATTATTGACACCCATCTCACAGATGAAGAATCTTGTCCAGGGTCACAGATATAGTAAGTGGGGAACAGGGATTAAAATTCAAGACTCCTGAGTCCAAGATCTACAAGGAACCTTTCCATTATACCAACCTATCTTCACTCAGTGTCTCAGTTTTTCAACTTATAAAATGGGAAAAGCACTTCTTTCTGGAGTAGTAAGAATAAAAAGCCACATACTAAAATGATGTGCATGCTACCAGTCTCAAACAATTAACCAAAATTCTCATTTGCCCTTTGGTCACAGTCTCCTCACTCAAGAAAACATAGGGGTATCACCTGATATCCACACATAACATACACTTCATAAATTCTTATTCATTTAATAAATTCTATTCATTTACAGGTGACTAGGTTGACTAGGAACATAGGTTACAGGTTGACTAGGAATAAAAACATTCTACTGAAAGTCTGTAAAATAAATGAATTTAGCTATCAGAACTATAAATAAGTCTGTAAGTGATGTTATTGACTAGGGATTTCACAAGTTGGTAACTGGCCAAAGTCCAGATGAATAATGTTTACTTTTTGTGACTTGTTCTCCACAAGGGTTTTCCCAAGTTAACAATCAACTTTCACAAACACAAAAAAAGGGATTTCAACAAATCAGATTTCGTGTTTATATATTTTAACCAACAATGTGTTTTTATGCTTTGGAAGTCTTTTAAAGATTATCCAAATTGAGAATGAAGCTTTGAGCCACTACTCCCTTGGATTTGTGATCTTAAACAGAGGAGTCAGCCATCCAACAGTAGAGAGGGCAATCCATTATTGCCTTCTCATCCCATGTGATTCTTATCCATGTTCTCCTAGAAATATGCCACAAACAGGCCCACCCAACATGCTGAGGGATCTTGTGGAGCTCTTGACATTGCATTAGTACCAATGGAGCACAATGTCTATTCACCAATTATCCTTCACTCTTACTACATGACTGGCCCACCTACATTTCTTTGATAATATCTTGACACTGCTTTTCCTGTGCAATTCTTTATTCTTTGAAGTAATACATGACATTAGTGGTTTGCAAGATAGCAATCACTAAAGCAAAAATAGATACTAAAATGGGAAGAAAAAAATAGCAAAATAATTTGACACTACAGTCATCTTTTACTTGGAATCTTCAATTAATGATATGCTTTAATTGCATAGACAAACAGAAATGCCAATTGGTTTTCCAATGGTCAATACTTTGTACTTTTAGATAAGCTGATTGAAGGTGTATTTGGAACTTACCAAAGGACTGCTCCCTGAAAGTATCTGAAATTTTCTGCTTTTTATTCACAGAGGGTTGGTATGACTTTTTTTTTGTTTTTAACTTTCAGTTGTAGAAGTAGGTCTAGACTAAGTGTCTTCTGCTTATGTATCAAAGGTAGACCTTGAACCCAGGTGTTTCAAACTCCAAAGCCAGCTCTCCACTCATTACACCATGATGCCTCTCTTTTTGTTTAACTTATAAACATGTAATCTTGATTAACAGCAGAAGTTTTTTTTTTTAATAAGTAAGTAGAGACTTCTGGGTCATGTGAGCAACAATATGGTGGACTAGACAGTTATTCTGATCCCCACAACCTCTCACATCTTTCCAAAACAGAAATTATACACAAAGATAAAGTGACTTCACTGTCTCCCTGGTCTAGGTACAGGGGTGGGGAACCTGTGGCCTTGAGGTCACATGGTCACTGGTATCCCACCCCTGGTAGGACAACTAGAATCGAAAAGAAGGGGGAAAACCCATAAACTGAGGCTTACTGACCCAGAATTCACTCAGCCCCCAACTCCCGCCTCCCATGCTACCCATAGCAGGCTGTACTAGCAAACCCAATGATATAACACAGGCTTACATAAAAACCCACGCCTATACCTTGGTACTACCCTCCTCTTTTTTCAGTGCCACAGAGATTCTAGCTGCAGGCTGTGGAGGTTTGCTTGGATGACAGCCAGTTTGGCCACAGCCCTTCAGGAGCAAAAGTCTATCTATCTGGGGCTGCAACCCAGAAGCATCAGTGCTGCAAAGCTCAGATCTGCAGGTGCAGGGCCAGAGAACTGAGGAATAGAGGGAGTGGGACAAGTCACCAGGATGGGACACCATCCATGTGAGGGGGCTGTGCAGCACTCTATACCAAGCCTATGGAAAGAGCATAACACCTAGCTGGGGCCAGTTCTGGCCACCCAAAAGTCAGTTCAGGCTAGGTCCTAAGCTGTGAATTAACTGCTCAGTGATAGAGGAGGCTGAGACACTTTGAGATCCAGCCCCTAAGGGAGCCACAATCAGAAAGAGAGGGAGTCAGGAAGTGAATGATAAGGAAAATCAGGAGGAAAAAAGACTAAAAGAACCAAAGATTTCAGGAAGAAGAAAACTCAAAGACCTTGAACATAAATAGATAAATCAATGGGAAAAACAAAAACAACATAAGGAAATAGGGCCTCTAGATCTGGTAAATGAGTTCAGGCATCTTTGAATAAATACTGAAAAACAAAAGAAAATGATCCAACACTTAATGAGACAAAAGACCCTGTGGAATTTGAGGAGAACATGGAACTACAACATGCTGTTCCTGAGTGATTTAAAAGAGAAATGGGAATTATGAGAGTAGAATCTATGTCCTATGCACCAAAAAATAATGAACAGAATAGAAAAACTTGAATCTTCAATAGCAAATTCATCAGAAACAAAGGAGAGAACAATGGACTGGGACCATAAAAACACAGGAGTTAAGAACAATCTAGAAGAGAAACAAAAAGCAGTAACATTTTTTAAAAATATGCTCACTACATGGGGCAGTTAGGTGGCACAGTGGAGCACTGACCCTGAATTCAAGAGGACCTGAGTTCAAATCCAGCTTCAGACACATAACACTTACTAGTTGTGTGACAACTTAACCCCATTGCCTACTCCCCCGAAAAAAATATGCTCACTACACAAGCAAAACATACTCATCTCAAAGACAGGATGTGCAAAGACAACCTAAGGATCATAGGTCTCCCAGAAGAACATGACAGGACTGAATGAATGAATGAATAAATAAAGAAATAAAGAAATAAATAAAACTTGACACTGCAATGAAGGAAATAATATAAAGGAACTGCCCAGAACTTCTGAATACAAATAATGAAATTCCACTTGAAAGAATTAAGATTTCCTCCGGAAAAAAACAAAACCCAAGGCTATAAACTTCAAGACACATAGTGTTTAAATTTAACACTTCAATTCAGGAACAACAAACTCTATAAGCCATCAGGAGAAAGACCTTCAAATATAAAGGAGAGAACATTCAAATAACTCAAGACTGCTCCATAACCACTAGAAAAAGGATGGAATGGAATACTGTGTTCTGGAGAGCAATGGGGCTCAGGATGTAGTTCAGGGTGCCCCATCCTGCAAATCTGAGTTGGACATACAATAATAAAGAAGAATTTAAAACATTTTTAGAAAGAAAACTAGAATGGAAGAAATTATTTGCTTCTCAAACACCCCAAACAACAGACATGCAGGAGTGAATAAATGAAGCAAGCAAGGACAGCAAAAGCAGCAGAGCGACCACAGAAAGACTATTAAGAAACTTCTTTCTAAACGTACACAAAGAGACAGGGGTGAAGGTAGAAGTCAAGTGGGGATAATGGTGAAGAGGCGGACAGGGGGCATTACGGACAGAACCTGGCGACAGAAGCCTATGGGTGAATCAATGCTTCTTTTGTGGTGTTACATAACAACATGAAAGGGCACATGAAAGGGTGGGAGAGGAGCAGGGGAATAGACAAACGTGTGTGATGTACCAGGGTCAAATCTAGGACTAGCAATGAGGGGAAGGTGACCTCTGTGGTCTCAGAAAGAGAAGAGCCTTCAGAGTAGTGGGTAAAGAAGAAGGGGGAAAGATTGAAAAACAGGTGGATAAAAGAGGACTTACTCTGGAGCGGGGAGGAGGTTCCACTAATGAATGCTCCTATGGCTGAAAGGAGATGAAGACCTTACACAGATGAACCCGTGGGGATTTGGTGCCTGAAAAGTCTACCCGTCCTGCGGGGAGAGGAGGTAGAACTCCTGGGTGCAACTGGCATCTGGAGAAGTGGGAGAGCATGGATACAGGGAAAAGTTTCCAGGCAAGAGTAGAAAAAATAAGGTCAACAAGAGAAGGGATAGATCATATAGATCATATATAGATCATAGATCAAATATAGAAGGTGTAGATAGTGGTGGGGAAGGGTCCCTACCATGGGGCAGTATCTTCTCTGACACCTGCAATAATTGGCATTGTTCTGGGAATGAGGCCCAATGGAAAGGGGAATCCATGAGGTAAGCCCTACAAGACAGTGGCAGAAAGCACCTAGAAGGAAGAGGCTATAATGGATCCCTTGGGAACTTTGATTGCATGAAGAATATAAAGAAAAGAGGGAGCCTAGTAACTGTAAGGGTCGGGAATGAGGGTCTAGAGTAAACAGAAGGAAAAGAGGGATAACAAACAGAGAAAAATCCATTTTGGAAAGGAATGCCAAGAAACGAAATTTTAAAAACTAATGAACAGGACTAGCTGAAGAGGAGGAGAGGAAGGGGAAATCTACTTGATTAACTAAGAGGAAAAAGGAGGGGGAAGAAATATATAACCAGATAAAATCAGGAGAGCTTTAAAGTGAAACAGGTGATAAATAAGAAGAGGAGATTGGGGTAAGGGGAAGAGAACCAGCAGAAACAGGGCCACCTTTAAAAAAAAAAAAAGGTTAAAGTAACTGAAAGAATAAAACACTGTATCTATAGCAGAAGAGGGAAAAAAATCATAACTTTAAAAAACTATTTTAGAGACAGAAGAAAATATAAACCTAACTCTTATAACTTTAAATATAAATGGATTAAACTAGTCAATAAAATGGAAAAAGAATCAAAGATTAGAGAAGTAGATCAATGGTACAGATAAGACAGAGGAAATTCAGACACAATAAAACTCATTAATTCAGTGGTTGATAAAGTGGAAAACATAAATTACCTAGGGAAAAAAACATTCATTTGATTAAAAACTGCTGGGAAAACTAGTCTGAGAAAGTAATCTGGCAGAAATTAAGCTTAGACCAACATCTTATACCACAGTCCATACATAATACATTCTAAATGGGTCTGTGACTTTAATATTATAGATCATACTATTAAAAAATTAGAAGAGAAACAAATCTTATACCTCTCACAGCTATCAGGAGGAAATGTATTCTTAACCAAGCAAGAGATAGAGGCAATTACAAAAGATAAGATAAACAACTTTGATTACTTGAAACAGAAAAGCTTTTGTTCAGACAACATTAATGCATCTAAGATAAGAAGAGAAATGGTAGAGTGGGGGGGGGAATGTTGTATCAAATTTCTCTGATAAATATTTGGTATCCAAGATATATAAACAATGAATAATATATATGATTCATAACCATTCCCCACTAGATGAATGGTCAAAGGACGTAAATAAACTATTCTCAAAGGAAGAACTGCAAAGTATTCATGACCATATGAAAAAATGCTCCAAAGCAGTAAGAACAGAAATAACACAAATCAAAACAACCCTGAAGTTGACAAATGACAAAAAATGTCAATAGTCAGTGTTGGAGAGGGTGTGAAAAGATAGGCACACTGATACATTCTTGGTGGATTTGTGAAATGCACCACCATTTTGGAAAGCAATTTGGAATTAGGCAAATAAAGTGACTAAAATATCCATATCCTCTGAACCAGAGACTCCATTATTGGGCCTATGCCTCAAGAAAGTCATCGATAAGAAAATAGTCCCTATAGGCTCCAAAACTTTGTGGCCTGCTTTGGGCCACTGAGACTTGGTCACTGTTGCTGACCTTTTCATTGAAGTCAGAAGCCAATGGTACAGTAGAAAGGAGGCTATGTGGTAGCCGAGACATAGTACTTGTTCTTGAGTCATAGGACCAATGTTTAAATCCTGTTTCTGCCATTTACTATTTGTGTGACTGTAGGTTCTCAGTTTCCTCATCTGTAAAATGAAGGTGTTGGACTAGATATCACCTGAAATTCCTTCTAGTCAGGCAGTTAATAAATATCTATTAAGCACCTACTATGTGTCCAGCACTGTACTAAGTGCTGGGGATACAAAAACAGGTTAAGCCAGTCTCTGCCCTCAAGGGGTTTACAATCTAATGGGGAAGATAACAAGCAAACAAATATGTACAAATAAGTTATATACAGGAAAAAGAGGAAATAATTAAGAGAGAAGGCAGCAGGATTAGGAGGGTTTGGGAAAGACTTCCTGTGGAAGGTGGGATTTAAATTGGGACTGAAAGGAAGTCAGGGAAGGCAGAAGGCAGAGATAAGGAGGGAGAGCATTCCAGCCATGGGGGACAGTCACAGAAAATGCCTGGGGCTATGAGATGAAGTAGTTAGTTCAAGGAACAGCCAGGAGGCCAGTGTCACTGGATCCCAGTGTATGTGACAGAGAGTGAAGTATAAGAAGACTGGAAAGGTAGGAGGTGGCTAGGTTATCAAGGACTTTGAATACCAAAGGTTTTTGTACTTGTTCCTGGAGGCAATAGGAAGCCACTGGAATTTATTGAGTAGGGGAATGATGTGGTCAGACCTACATTTTAGGGAAATGACTTTGGCAGTTGAATGGAGGGTGGATTGGAGCAGCGAGAGACTTGAGGCAGGCAGACCCACCAGCATCTCTTGCAACAGAGCAGGCATTCCGTGACAAGAGCCTGCAACAGAGTGGTGATGGGCGGGGTGTGGGTGGGGAGAAGGGGGTATTTGAGAGATGTCATTGAGATGAGACCTTATTATCCTTTCATCCAGTGTAGTTCAGTGTGAAAGACCACTCTGGGAAATGCTTTTAGAGCTGTAAAAATCATCCTGGATGAGAAGAGGCAATGTGATGGGATGGAAAGAGCCTAGGGCTTGAGTCCTGGCCCCATCCCTTCTAGGATGACTTGGTTCCCCACTTCACCTCCTTGGGACACCCTGGTGTCCTCGTCTGTACAATGAGAAAGTTAGGCTCAGAGGGCCCTGCCTGCCCGCTCTAGATTGAGTATCCTGTGATCTTAAGTCGATTTAAGGTTTAACAGCGGAGAGCTGTACTGAGACTTTGGGGATGCCTTGTATTACCTTGCATGGATTCAGCTATTTGCCTAAAAGCAAACTCCAAAGTCAGGGAGGGACAAAGCTAATTCTGGGACTGAAGAGTACTGGCCTACCCTGTACATATAAAGGCATAGGCACCTGCCTGTGAGGATATGTGAAGTTACAACTTGTCCCCACATTTCAAAGTCTTTTGTAAAGACCCATGTGCACCCCACCCACTCCTGGGATACACAGTGGAAGCAGAGCCCCATGCCGCTCAATCTTCGCCTTCTTGGGGCTCCAGCTGCGGGCAGTAAGGAAGCCAAGGTCACTGCTGGAGCTCTCATATTGTTCTCCAGTGGTTTTTTCCACCTGTACCCCTTATCAGCCTCATGTTCTCGCTGTGGTTAAGAGCACCACCCTAACCTGGAAAATCCTCTCGTTTATCACCCTTCAATGAAGCAGACGTTCAAAGCCATTGCCTGGCAATAAAACATGTAGGGTGGAGCTGTATTTTTTTTTTAATGCAAAGGAATAGGTTTTAATTTATGTGAATGATTAAAGAAAAATAACTGCACACCTGCATCCCCTAAGGGAGAAGGTATCTGGGCAACTTAGTTGCCCTCTTAAAAAGGCAGTAACTGTCAGAGATAGTGTCTTTTCCTGCTCTGCCTTCACTCTAACTCCACTAGCCAGCAAGGGTTAAATGTTCTAATTGGCACCAATGGGGAAGTGCACATTGAGCCCCAGAGCGGTCCCGGCTTGGGAGAGCTGACCTCTGGTCTGGGAACAGCATCTAGGCCTTGAGCAACTAGGCTGGACACCTAGAAGGCATGTCAGTAAACCTGGTCAGACTCTCCCAGCATATTTCTCATGCGGCCATGCCCAGGGACACACCCTCAGATACAGCCTAGCAACTTAACGGGGACCACGGGTTGGAAACTTTGTAGTTTTGTCGATTCACCTCACACCGATCACTTAATCTCTTTATGTCATGGTTATGCCTGTATGATCATGAGGATGATAAAAACTAATAATACTCAGAAGTGGGATCAAAGGATCATAGGATTTAGACTTGAAAGGGCCTTGGAGATCATCTACTCCAATCTCCTCACTTTAAAGATGAGGAAACTGAAATCCAGAGAAGCTGATTTGCCCAAGATCACACAGGTCGTAAGTACATAACACAGCAGGTATGTTTGAGAATGAATTAGTGCTTTACAAAGTCCTTGATGTGGATGAAAGTTAACACAACAACATTCATATTAGCATTGCCTAATACTTGGCCCACAGGCCGGAGGAGCAGATGTAGCTATTACCATGGTGACACCCAAACAGCTCCAGTAAGGCCTTGGAAGTCCAGGGTAGGTCCCCAAGGAACCAATATATTAGTATAGCCTCCTACCTACTAATTTAAGCCTCTACTAATTTAAGAATGAGGATTTACAAAATGTTATCAAATAGGGTTTTCATCTATCTTGGGCCTCGGTTTTTAGGTACTTGGGTCAGAGAAGGAAGCAGGAATAGAGGGATTCTCCAACAGGGGCTGAAATCATCACATGCTGAGCCTCAGTGCACCCAGATAGTGGGGAAGTGAGGAGGGACATTTGCTTATGGGTTCTTGGACACCAAAAGCCAAATGGGATATTTTTGGCCATGCCTCCAACTCTAACATTTTCCTTACCTGTGAAATGTATAATTTGCTCCATCATCTCTGTAATTCAAAGTAAACATCTAGGAATCTCCCCTCCTCCCTCTCTTCATATTCTTATTCCTATCCTCCTCAGCCCCTACTCCTTTTCACCCCATATCTTCCTTTGCCCTCCTATTCCACCCTATCCCCTGAAACCTCCATTCTACTGTTTAAAAATTCCCCTTTATTTTAGGTCTCTTCATTTCATTTTCTGTCTTCTTATATGGATGGAAACAGGGCTTTCCCCAGGAAACACTACATCCCTGGTCACCCTCCCCCCCATTTATAAACTCATCCTTGGGTGCTATCATATCTTCCTTTGAGATTTAAAACATACACCTTTATCCTGGGGTTCAATTTCTTGTAGTTATCTCCAGGTCTCCAGGTCACTCTCTCCTTTTTTAAAACATCAAGTACTTGGTTCAGTCCATCTCACCACACCAACTCTGCGCTTATTCTTGGGTATTTCAACATGCCCTCTGATATTGCCCACTTCATCAGCCTCCTAAATTCCCTCAGTCTCCATCTTGGTCACACACACATTGATGGTAATACACTTGATCTGATCATCGCCTATAAAAACATTCACTTCCATTCCCCAGAACTCTGAAATTCTACAGCCTACAACCGTCTACCCTTCCATCTTCCTGTCTGCCTCTGAAGCCCATTTGATCACATTTCATAAATCCCCCTTGTTAAATTAGTAGAGACTTAGATGAGTAGGTAGGGGACTATCCTAGTACATTGGTACCTTGGGGACCCGTCCTGGACTTCCAAACCTTCTTCACAATGACTGCCAACCCCTCTTCCCCCCTTGTTTTTCTAGTCTATCTCTCCTTCCCTCTCTTCAAAGTCTCGACAGAACAGCTGACAATTCAACCAGAATTACCCTTGAATTCATCGTCCCCTTGTCCTACCCCCAGTCAAGTCGTGCCCAATCCCAGGGCTGGATTATCTTCATCATCTACCTTCTCGGTTCCTATTTACCTGCTGCTGAATACTTCAGGAGAAAGTCACACAAGCCTGCTGACCTGGAAACTTATCTTATCTCAACCAGACTTGACTGCTCCAGGGAAATCCTTTTCTTTGTCACTGACAGACTGACAAACTTTGTCCTTTCCTCAAACTTCTTCCTTTTTTTTTTTCTTTTTTTTAGTGTGGTAATTGGGATAAAGTGACTTGATCACACAGAGTCACACAGCTATTAAGTGTCAAGTATCTGAGGTTGGATTTGAACTCAGGTCCTCCTGACTCCAGGGCTGGTGCTCTATCCACTGCGCCACCTAGCTGCCCCTTCTCCTCAATCTTCTTACACCACCTCCTCTCCCCACCATCTTGGCAGAAGACTTTGATCCTCTATTGAGAAGCATTCATCTCACATGCCCTTCCCCCTATGCTGTACTTCCAAGTCCTATCATTCCTCATTGTCCCCTTTGCTCCAGGTGCTGCCGCAAGATGGTGACTGTTTCTTTGCCAGGGTCAATCTCTACGTCTTGCTCTCCATCCTACCTTGACTCATCTCCACTAGAAGCTTCCCTCCTTAATTATCCCCTCTTCCTTCCAGCCTCAATTTTTCCTTATCTGCTGGCTTCTTACCCACCACTGCCAAGTATTCTGAAGCCTCCTTCATTCTAAAAACAATTTCATTTGACTCAGTCATCTTCTCAATCTATAATGTTATATTCAATCCACAGTCAAATTCCTAAAAAGGGTCATTAGTTAATGTTACCTCCATTTCTCAACAGTCCTCTGCAGCCTGGCTTCTGAGCTTGTCTTTCAACTCAAACTACTCTCTCCAAGGTTAACAATAATCTCTCTTTTTAAAATTGTTTACAGATATCTTTGTTTTTATATCACCTTTGTTTCCGAATATATCCTTCCCACTTCTCCTATGAAGGCAGTCTTCCCTAGTAACAGCTGTTTCCAATTTTTTTTGTTGTTGTTCTACATACCCCTTTAGGGTTAGGAGTCAGCTAGGTGGCAGAGTGGATAGTGCTGGACCTGGAGTCAGGAAGATCTGAATTCAAATCTGACCTCAGGCATTTACTAGCTGTGTGATCCTGGACAAGTCATTTAACTGCTGTCTGCCTCAGTTTTCTCAACTGTAAAATGGGGATGATAATAGCATCTACTTTCCAGGGTTGTTCAACTGAAATAATATCTGTACAGTGCTGAGCATAGTGCCTGGCACATAGTAAGTGCTCAATAAATACTTATTCTCCTCCCCTCTGACAAGGAAAAAATTGTAATTTAACATACTGCTCATAATATTCTTTTAGTTTTATTAAGTGGTTATAATTGCAATGATAACTTTTGCCCAAAAGAGTTCCAAATTAAATTTACATTATATAATTAGAAAACATAAAATTATATTCTATCTATAATTATGAAAGCTAAATATTAAATTAAAATTCTAATTATAAAATAATTATTAGTATTTTATGAGGGACATCGTATTAGAAGTGAGAGAAGGAATCCAGCAAGATCTCATATGCTTACTATTATCTGCAAAACTTCATAAAAATTCTTTAATTTATAAATTCTGTTGAATATAAATATTTCATTAAATAAATTATAACTTGAAAGATTCTTAAAATAATATAATAATCATACGTAACTTAATTTTGATGTTGCACCTTTTTATTTGAACAAAGGTTTACTGCATTTGACTCAACTCCAAACATACACAGTCTTAAATGTGGTTCTGGATTAAGTTTATGCCTGTATTTTGACTTAAAACAAGAATAAAGTGAAAATGCTTGCTTACACAAAGATATGTTGGAAAATGGCAAGTGAATGTCATAAGCTGTCTTGCTAAAAGATGGAAATTTATTTTTTATTTTTAGCCACCAGATTAATCAACCAAAATGAATAGCTAGTTCCAGTGTAAATATTGTTTTTCTACTAGCTAATGACAAAATGTTGTATTAAATGATTGTTGTTGTTCAATTGTTTCAGTCATATCCGACTCTTCATGACCCCATTTGGGGTTTTCCTGGCAAAGATACTGGAGTAGTTTGCCATTTCCTTCTCCAGCTCATTTTATAGCTGAGGAAACTGAGGCAAACAGGGTGAAATGCCTTGCCCAGGGTCAGACAGGTAGTGGCCAGATTTGAACTCAGGAACATGGGTCTTCCTGACTCCAAGACTGGAACTCTATCCACTGTGCCACCTAGCTGCCCCTGTATTACATGATAAATACACTTAAAGTTCAATTTCATAAATTGCTTTGTTTTTAGCAATGGTTATATATAAACTAATCTTCATAAGGAAAAAAATTATCTTCAAATTAACTTTTCTTCTGCCAATGGCACACGGGATCTTCTATCAAAGAAATTCTGTTGAAAGACAGTGTTGCCAACCAATTTATTTGAAAATTCATCAGACAGAATAATAACATAAATAAGCAGAGGACAAGTTTAAATTGGAAAACAGTCTTAATACTCAATGAGAGGCCAGATGAGGTTTATTCCTGCAGGACATCTGTAATGGCCCAAAGTGGTGTCAAGACACATGGTGAGTGACAATAGTTATCAAGCAGTCTGATGTTTACCCTGCTAACATCTCATTTATTCACTTACACAAGGGGCAGCTAGGTGGCACAGTGGATAGAGCTCTGGCCTTGGAGTCAGGAGGATCTGAGTTCAAATACTACCCCAGACACTTGACACTTACTAGCTGTGTGACACTGGGCAAGTCACTTAACACCAATTGCCTCACCCCCGGCCCAAAAAAAAGGAATTACATGATATTCACTTACACAGCTGATGAGGGGAATGAGAGACCACTCTGGCTCCAAGTACAAAACACAAGTACGGGTATGCACGTGTATCTGACCATCCCTGGAGAATCAGTCCGGCTCTAATGCCAAACCCTTGTGGCAGTTTAGAAAAACAATTTGATGATGGCTGAGAAACTGCAAAAACACATCGTACTTAAAAGCGACAGGAGTTTGATGTAATCACTACATAAACACCAAAACGGTGTGCAATGACCATGAAGGTTTCAAACGGCTATGAAAGCAAACCTACATTGCTTCAAATACCCACGTGCCTGTTGTCACAGAGGAAAAATATATTTGTAATATAATTGGCCAATTATTGAATGCTTAAGGTACCACTAAAGAATTTTTAGCGCAAACCCCTTAGACCATTGCCTGAGATGAAAATCACTGTCTTGTAACAAAGAATAAGGAAAAAACGGGGCAAAGTCAGTTCAGTCAAACCCACAAAGAGGCCAACCTTGCCTGATAATGTGTGCGGATCATCCCCACTCCCACAGAGGTCTCAACTCTTCCCTTTCACACAATCTCTTAAGTGATAAATACAAGGGCTTTTTCTCAGTCCTCACCCTACCTAACCTCCCCAGCAGCTGTTCATATTATTGACCCATCTTCTAGTCTCTCCTACTTTGACTTCAATGACACCTCTCTCTCTCTCTCTCTCTGTTTCTCTCTCTCTCTCTGTCTCTCTTTCTCTCTCTCTCTGTCTCTCTCTCTCTTTCTCTCTCTCTCTGTCTCTCTCTCTCTCCCTCCCTCCTCCTACCTATTTGACTGTTCCTTCTCAGTAACTGGATCTTCCTCTTTCTCTCTCTCTCTCTGTCTCTCTCTCTCTTTCTCTCTGTCTCTCTCTCTTTCTCTCTCTCTCTCTCTCTCTTTCTCTCTTTCTCTCTCCCTCCCTCCTCCTACCTATTTGACTGTTCCTTCTTAGTCTCCTTTACTGGATCTTCCTCTTTCTCTCACCAACAAAGCCTAAGTGGACACCCACCAAGACTCAAACTCTTCTGGTGATCTTATCAACTGTAATGGGCTCAATTATCTTCATGCAGATTAACTCCTAAATCCTACCTATTTTTTTCCTTATTTTTGTAAACATTCATCCATTTCATTTAGATTATCAGCTTTATTGGCATATAATCAGGTGAAATAATTCCTAATAATTTGTTTGTTTCTTCATTGGCTGTGAATTCACTTTTGATATTTCTAATATTGGTGATTTTATTTTCTTCTTTTTTAAAAAATTAAGTTAATTAATGGCTTATTTCATTTTTTAAAAAGCTCCTAGTTTTATTTACTAATTCAATGACTGTTTTGCTTTCAATTTTGTCAATCTCTTCTTTGATTTTCAGGATTTCTATTTTAGTATTTTATTGGTGGCTTTGAATTTGTTGATTGTCTTTTTTTTTTTAGTTGCATGTCAAATTTGTTGATCTGCACTTTCTTTTATTAATGAAAGTGCTAAGGGATATAATTCCCCCATTGGACTATTTTGGCTACATCCTCAAAATTCTGGTAGGTTGTCTTACTGTTATCATCTTTAATGAAATTATTATTTCTATGATTTGTTCTTTGACAAATCCATTCCTTAGGATTAAATTATTTAGTCTCTGATTTTTATAGTTACTTTAGTATCCATTTAATATAACTTCATTGTAATGGGTCCTACAAGATATATGTCTAATATTTCTGCATTTTTCATATTTGTTGGTGAGATATGAAAGTGCTATGCAAAAATGAGAAACAGGTATACTCCTTTCTCTTTTCATTCAGCCTCTGGATGAAGTCCAAAATAATCCTTTTTTCTCTCTTCAGAGGCCTAAGTACCACCAAAAGACATGTTTGTTTTGCAACAAAGGAAAGATAAGGAGGAAGGGAGGCCTTTGGGAATGTTTTTCTTCGGGGTACAAACTTTCTCAGAACAGCCCTGGATATACCACATCTTCATCTTCCTAATTAATACAGTCTTAGCTTCATGGATTTGGAGCTGGCAGGCACCTTAAGGTCCAAGTCCTTCATTTTCCACAAGAGGAGACTAAGGCCCAGAGAAGTCTATGTGACTTGCTCAATGTCCTCAGGTAAGCAATTGAGCACAGATCCAGGCCCAGGCCCTCAGTCTCTAACACCAGGGTTCTTCTCACAATACCTTTACCTCTACCTTACCAAGAGTATAGCTCACTTAGAATCACAGATTTAGAATCAGAAGATGCTTTAGAGATCATCTGGTCTTGAGATTCTTATTCTGCCTCCATGGACAGGTTTCAGAATATCCATGAAATTGGATAGGAAAAAATTACATTTGTTTTTTTACTAACCTCTAACTTAATTTTAGTATTTCCTTAAATTATGAATTTTTTAAAAAAAAAAACTTTTTTTTTTTTAGGCAATTGGGGTTAAGTGACTTGCCCAGGGTTACACAGCTAGTAAGTATCAAGTGTTTGGTCTGAGGCCGGATTTGAACTCAGGTCCTCCTGACTTCAGGGCCGGTGCTCTATCCACCGTGCCACCTAGCTGCCCCAAAAAACATCATTTTGAGAAGGTGTTCATAGGTTGCTCCAGCCTGCCAAAAGGGCCCCTGAAAAAAAGATTATGAACCCCTCATCAAATCAACCCTGTGATTTTACAAATAAGAAAATTGATGGCCAGAGAACTAAAAACCATTTGCCTAAGTAAGGTCACACTGATGGAGTGAGGCAGAGGCCGAATCTGCATCCAGGTACTCTGGCTCCAAGACCAGTGACGAGAACTCTAGAATCTCAGAGCTGGGAGGACCTCAGAAGCGATCTAATTCAACTCAGTCCAAAACAAAAATCCTTTTTACAATGCACCCAACAAATGTCAGCAGGGTTTTGCTTGCAGACCTCTAGTGAGGGGGAAATCATGATCCACCGAGGCTACAGAATCAGCACTTGAGTTGTGCTGTTAAGAGCCTTTGTTCTTTAAAGCAAACCAGAATTTGTTTCCTTGCAGCTTTACCCCACTGTTTCCAGTTCTGCCCTGTGGGGACAGGCAGAACAAGCCTGATCCTTCTTTCACAGGCCAGCCCTTCAAATACTTGAAGACAGTGATCGTGTCCCCACCGCGTCTTCTCTTCTCTAGACAAACACTGATAATTCCTTCACTAATATTCATGGCATGACCTTAGGGCCTTGGCCATCCCGACTGCCCTCCCCTGGACATTCTCTAGGTCAACAGTGTCCTTCTTAAACTGAGGGCCTGGAATTGAGCACAAAGCTGCAGATGCTGTGTGACCAGGGTAGAGTAGAGGAGGATTATCACCTCCCTGGTTCAGGAAACAATGCTGCTCTCAATTGTCATTCCACTACTTCATGTTGCCAGGCACAACTAATGTTTGTATATATGTGTGCGAGTACATATGTGTATTGTATGTGTGCTATGAAAATAAAATGACAGTGCTATTAATAGAATAACACATTTATACTGCACTTTCCTCCACTAACCTCCTACATCAAATACCTTGTTGTGGCATGAAGGTGACCTGGGGTGCTCAAAGTGCATGCCAGGTAAGCACAAACTTTGGCAGGTCCTACTAGAGTGTCATCCCAGTGACAGACTGCATCTGCTGTCCAAGGACCTGTAAGCTCATCACCAGGGAGGTTCCAGAGTGACATATCTTTGGCCATTCTCGAAAACCATCTCCCAAGTTATAGATGGGTCTCCATCTGCTTCAGTCGAGATTACCCAAACCAATGAAATGGCAGATCTCAAAGCATTAATGTATGCAGCAATCTCCAACAACCTTGTGAGGGAAGCAGTGCAAGAACTATTTTTTTCCATTTTGCAGATAAGGAAACTGAGGAGTCTTAAGTGACTTGCCCAGGGTCACACCGCTAGTGAGTGTAATATGGGGGCAGCTAGGTGGCGCAGTGGATAGAGCACCAGCCCTGGATTCAGGAGGACCTGAGTTCAAGTTCAGCTTCAGACATGTAACACTTACTAGCTGTGTAACCCTGGGCAAGTCACTTAACTCCACTGCCTAGCCAAAAAAAAAAAAAAAGTGTCATGTGTCTGAGACCAGATTTGAACTTAGGTCCTCCTGACTCCAAGGCCAGAGCTCTCTCCAATGCACCTCCAAGCTGCACCCATTTTATAGTTATTTTGAAAGGAATTTCTCTACCTCTTCCTGTAGAGCTTTGTGTCACAATATATAGAAAGGCTGATTATTTCTGTGGACTTATTTTATACCCTGCTGTCTGACTGAAGTTATAGTTCCAATTAATTTTCAGTTGAGTCTCTAGACTTCTCTAATTAAACTATCATAACATCTATAAAAAGCAGTATTTTTATCATCTCTTTGTCTATGCTTCTTCTCATTTACTTTTTCTTGCCTTATTCCTATAGCTAGCATTTCTAGTACTAAATCAAATATTATTGGTGACAATGGACATCCTTTTTTTAATCTTGATCATAGTGGAAAGGTCTCTAGCATTTCTCCATCACATGTAATGATAGTTACTGCTTTTAGATCGATACTATTTAACATTTTAAGGAATGGTACATTTATTCCTATGATTTTTAACTTTTTTAATGCCAAAGGATGTTGTATTTTGTGAAAAACTTTTTTGCATCTCTTGATATAATCATGTGATTCTTATGGCCTATTATGTTCATAGTTTTCCTCATAATGAACCATCCCCATATTTCCAGCACAACTCCAACCCAGTGATATTGTATAATCTTTGTGATGTGTTGTTGCAGCTTCTTTGGTAAAATTTTATTGAATATTTTTGCAATGACATTCATTAGAGGTATTTGTCTATCTTTCTCTGTGCTATCTTTCTCTGGTTTAGATATAAGAATTATATTTGTCTCAGAGAAGTCTGGAAGGATTCCTTCTTTCCCTTTTTTTTTTTTTGCAAATAATTTATGGAATGTTAGAATTGTTCTTTGAATATTTGATAGAATTCACTTTTAAATCCATCAATTGAAGAGAGTAGTTTCTCTGTTTTTATCTATCTCATGAAAGTTGGTAGGATCTCTTTCCCTGTTTTTGCAAACAATTTATGTAATATTGGAATTTATTGTTCTTCAAATGTTCAACAGAATTCACTTGTAAATCCATCTAGTGACCTTGGGAAGAATAATTTCAGTTGAGTAGAGTCAGACTAAAAGGGGTTAAATACAGAAAGTATTTATTATTCTGGAAATTCGGTAATGAAGTGGGGATAGGAAAGTCAAGTGAAAGTTTTGGGTTTTTTTTAATGGTATAGATGGTTGGGCGTTGTCCTTTGTTCTCGAAAAGGACCAAAATGACATCATTATGTTAGAGTCAAGTTACAGCATGTCTGACTATGGTTGATCAGACCAAAAAGTGCTCTGAAGGCTCTACCATAGGTCGGGCACAAATAGGCCATAGGAATATATGGGGTGGATTCTCTAAATGTGCACATCTCATGTTTCTTTTGAGCTACTTCAATTCTGCTTTGCTCATAGAGCACAGGATCTTCTTTGATGAGGGCACGCCATGCTGGGCAGTTCTGTGCCAGTGTCTCCCATGTCACATAATCAATTCCAGAGTTCTTCAGAGAGAACCTGAGCGTGTCCTTCTATCTCTTCTTCTGACCATCAAGTGAGCACTCGCCTTATGTGAGTTCTCCACAAAATAGTCTTTTGGGCAAGCTTACAAGTTTGGCATTTGAACAACGTGGCCAGCCCATGGGAGTTGCGCTCTCTGCAGTAAAGTGAATGCTTGGCAGTTTAGCTCAAGAAAGGCCTCAGCGTCTGGTATCTTATCCTGCCAGGTGATCTTCAGAATCTTCCTGAGACAATTCAAATGGAAGCGATTCCGTTTCCTAACATGGCGCTGGTAGACTGTCCAGGTTTCACAGGCACACAGAAAGGAGGTCAACACAATGGCTCTGTAGATCTTCAGTTTGGTAGTCAGTCTACTACCTCTTCTCTCCCACACTTTCCTTCAGAGCCCACCAAACACTGAGCTAGCTCTGGCAATGCATGTGTCTATTTCATTATCAATGTGTATATCCCTGGAAAACATGCTGCCAAGGGAAGCAAACTTAGAGTATTCAAAACTTCTCCATTTGCTGTAACCAATGGTTCCACGTATGTATGGTGTGGTGCTGGCTGACAATGGGATAGATAGGAAAAGATAGAAGATGAAAGAAAAAATGACACTGAGGAAATTTGGAGATAGGAGGGGATAAAATTGAGGGCATAAGTAGAGAAGTTGACCTCAGCATGGAGAAGGGCCATTTTTTTTCAAGGCTCTGAGGGAAAGCAGGAAAGGAAGAGGGGATGGGTGAAGATGATACATAGAAGGCTTTTAATGTATGGAGAAGACGAAGGAGAGATTTCACAAAGGACAGCAAAGACACCTCGTAAGGGAGGAAGGAATGTCATTGAGAGCTTCAGGAAAGAAGAGAAGGCTTGCAACAGCTGCTAAAGGGAGTGGGTCAGAGATTCAATCAAGGAAAAATAAAAGGACTGCCAATTGGAAAAAAAAAAGTAACATGAATTTATAATGGAAAGTCACCATGATGGAATGAATTCCTTCAGTTGGCATTAGCTGCTCAGAGTTAATGACTGGAAGCACAGCCATTCATGTTGGAATTAATTGTTCTCTGTTTGATAGAATTCACTTGTAAATCATTCAGTAACTTCGGATTTATAACCAGAATGCAGAGCTGATTCAATATTAGGAAAACTATAAACATAACGGACAATGTTATTTTTTTTAAAAAACAGAGGCATACAGAGATAAGCATGTAGAAGACTGTCATTCCACCCACAGTCAACACCTCATTTACATACATGCATCTCATCTAAACTAATAGCCTAAGGGAAACTATAAAATATATTTTTAGAATTCATTCTATCAGATAGACACAATTTATGGGTCTTCCCTTTTAGGAATGTCTTGATGACAAGTTTCTCCTTAAGCTGCATCTGATGCCAGTGCTTGCTTACAAATGGCAGGCTGTTCAATTTTATGACTGCCACCCCTCAGGTGCAAATTAGAAGTCACCCGAGAAATACAATGCTAGAGTATGCAGGCTTCTGGTGCAAAGTCCCTGGAGTCCTCTTCCCAACCACTCTACTGCCTTTAGACTATCCCCTCTCCACATTCCAATCGGACTTATTCTTTCCATTGTTAGTAAGAGCCTTATTATGTTCAAGGTAAAGAGGAAAAATGCATTAGATGCATTTACCAGTTCTCAGCAAGTTTGGGAGCTATTTGTCATTTCAAAGTCCAGCACTTGAATAACAGAAAGTCCAGATTCTTTCACTTGGAAGGACTATTTTCTTTTATAGACAAAGTGGAAGCGTACAGCACAGGAAGCAGTCCTCAGTAAGCCACCGTTCATAAACAGCTTTGCTGAGAGCATAACAAAGGTTCTGTTGTGCTCTTGCATGGCAGGGCCAGTCAGCAGCAGGAGGAGCAGATGAACTCTTTGAGGAGACAAAGATTCTGTCTTCATGCAAATGTTTGCATTAATAAAAATGAAGAAAAAGATACAGAAAATGCAGGACCGCTGCACATAATGGGTCTCTAAACAGGAGGGTTTTTTCACATTTTCCAGGAGGAGTCAGCAGGTCTTTTAAAAAACTTTTCTCATTCTGAACACTTCACAGACATCACAAGAAAGACATGCAAATAACAGAAGCAAATCAAAGGACATCCCGCTGCTCTGCTGGCGCCTCTCTCGTCCATGCCTGGTTTGTCATTTTCTGTTAACCCTGGTGCTGGCTGCTGTTTTTGTTGAGGAATGAGGGCCCCAGCCCATGTGGCAGGACATGTCCAGCCAGCTGGCCCCAGCACTGAGAACATTACAATGCGTGGCATGTGCGACCACTTGGGGACACGTGCTGCCAGGCAACACAGTCCAGTGTGGGATTTTTACACACCCAGTTTGCAAATCTGTTTGGGGAAAAGGCTTTAAATTAAGTACTAAACACATGATCTCAAGTACAAATGGGAAGGCAGCATGGTGTCCTGAAGAGAGCTCTGAATCTGGAATTAGGGGACCTAGGTTTGAATCTGGCTCTGGGGTTTGCTACCTGTGAGATGACCAGTGTATCCCTTAATCTTTCTGGATCTCAAGTTTCCTCAGCTATATAACCTGAAGGGGCAAGGCTAGATGAGTGATTCTTGACCTTTTTTGTCATGGGCCCTTTAGTGGTCTGCTAAAGCTTACGGACCCCTTCTCAGAATAAAGTTTTAAATAACTGAAAGAAATTAATGTGAGAGTTTCGTGAAAATGAGGATGCATTTTTTTTTCCCTTCCAAGTTCATGGACCCCGGAAATCTATGCTCATGGATGCCAGGTTAAAAACCTCTGAACAAAACCTAAGCCAAAAGGAACCCCTAGTGTAGATGATCTCCACGGCTCCTCCCAGCTCTAAACTGACACCCCTTAAATCAAATGAGGAGCTGATAATGGACCCAGCTAGTAAAGCCCAATTCTCCACCTGCAAACTATCAATACTGTTATTTAAATAGGCAAATTTTCCGTTATTGCAGACTTTTTTTCTCATTTCTTCACCCTAACAGAAATCTGTGCTTTGTATTTATGATCCATGGTGGGTTCACTTTGTTGAACATTATTGGTTGTGTTGTAAAATAATCTGGCTCCTTAAAAAACAAAATCAGGTTTCTAAGTCATGGTGAATCATTCACTCAGAGACAGCCTGAGTGGGTTAATTAGAAACAGCTGAGGGAAACACAATGCCATCACATGCCTCCAGTATATAAGGCAAAAGAAAGAGCTGTTCCAGAAGATCCCCAAGGGGGAGGTTATTTCAGAGGATGGGACAAAGCTCTGAAGACACCAAAATCAGACCAAAAGGATTTAAGAGATCTGCTCACAGTTTCTAGCAGATAATGAGGTAATGACCACGTGGGGTTCATAACTCACTCCAGGCAGGGGTTTGGTGGGACTGGGACCAGTTGCCCATCAGCTGAGAGGCCAGGAGAAAGTGGAGCCAGCAATTATTTATATTAGATAAAACAGCACACACTTTAAGGCTTACGAAGCAACTTTCCTCATAAAAACCCATGAGGTAAGTTAGTACTTTATCCCCATTTTAACAGATAGAGAAATTGATGTCTAAGGGTGAAGAAACATGTTCACAACTAGTAAGTTCTATCTGTCCATCCTTCGTTTTGGAAGAGGACCAATTACATCATGAATGATGTCTTGACTTATGTGTGAATTGGATTTAAGTGAAGCAGAGTTGTGCAAAGTCATCAGCCTCTCTCTAACAGAGTCATCGAAGTCCAGTGGCAAGACACAAGTCAGGGTGACTGGTGATGGCTGCAGAAGATGGCCTTGGCATCTTTGGTGTCTGACCAAGCTCTAAACATTCCACAGCACCTGCTTCAGCCATCTTCCCGGCTGTTGGAACAAACTTCTCATCTGCCCTTTCTCCAGGGGAAGTCTTCACATGCCAGGGGTAGACATGGCCCTAATTCACCAATGGGTTTAAGGCCTATCAGTTACTCTCACCCTGGTTCAGCCCATCCGCCAAGATGGTTTACGGAGTTGTGGCCGCTGCACATGCTACAGCTTCTAAGAGCCACAGGTGAGAGTTGGGTGACAGATGGACCCCAAAGGTGGATAAGCAGGCCTGAAAAGGGCTCATCAAGCCTTCACACCAGAGATGCTAGTCCTCCCTGAATACCTCCATGTACCCCAAGTTCTGTTTATTAATTATGTGGCTTGTTTATCTACATTTAAAACTGAATTAACTCATTTCTGCTTTGCTATAACTATCTTAATGTAAACACTAGCATGTACACCAATAGTCTCTTCCTCAGTTTCTCATCTGTAAACAACTGTGCCTCTGCTGCTAATCAAGATGCACTAGTTTCCGCCCCCAAGTCACCCCACCCTCTCAAGGTGTCACAATCTGTGCCCAGGGGCAATGGCCCCTCCCTGGGGCCAGCCCACAAAGGAACATCCCCCTCCTTGCTCTCTGTTTTCTCCCTCCACTACGAGGTGCTCAGAGAAACTAAAAAAGTGAACTCTGCAGACTTCAGCGGGCACAGAATCACGCAATCCAAATTCAGCGGGCTTCAGATGCCTTGTCTGTCCTGCTCTTCACATTTCAGTGACTCAGGGTCCTCACCTCCAACGTGCCATCAGCAGAGGCGGCAGACGTGCAGAGATCTTCACCTTCCCTCCCACACTGATGCTGTCTCTCTTCCCAACCAATGCACCTGCTTGTACTCTCTCATGCCCATAACTGTCGCCTCCCCAAGCAGCTTCAATCTTTCTCCACAGATTTCTTTCTTTCTATCATCAAACACACAAACAGCCCTAAAAAAAAGAAAAACCTTTGCCCCTTCTTCTTTGCCTCTCTTTGTTGGCCCCTAAAATCATCCTGATGCTACTCATAGGAATGAGAAAGCACCTCAGGAAGAGGGGAACCTGTTTTGGAGTGAAAAGATCACAGATATAGAGCCTGAAGGCCCCTAAGCCCTCTAGTCCACCTCCTTTACAGAAGATGAGCAAAGGTTAAGTGAGTTGCCCTAGCTGGAATTCAAAGCCAGGCCCTCCTCAAAACCCACTGCTTCTTCCATTGACCCATGCCGCCTCCCATGCTGCTCCACTTTGGGCATGCTGAATTTGAAGTGATGATGGACTGTCTCCATGGAGATGCCCTGTAGCCAGTTAGAAACATGGAACCAAAGCTCACGTGAGATGCTCAAGGATCCAAGTTTACCATTACAGATTCAGCTATTAAAGGCATGAGAGGAAGGTGATCTCTTTGAGGGAGTATACTTTCTAGAGAGATTCCCAGACCTGGATTTCTAGCTCAGACTCCCTGTCAAGCAACTTGTAAAGTAGGTGGAGCCAGGTAGGTATATGACCTAATGTGATCTAATGAAAGTATCACCCCCAATTCACAGAAGAAACAGAGGCAGGGAGGAGAGGCGACTGGCCCATCCAGCAAGGGGATCAGGCATTTGGACTGTCCAGTGTAGTTTTAGGCCAAAATGCCTCCTTGGGCTGCTTGTATATGTTACCCATGTAATACATCATCCACACTTGTTTGAATGAAAAGAAAGTACAGTTTTTCTCTTTTACTTAGCAATCTCAATAGGTGCCTTTCCAAAGCTGGCATCAACATTCACACAGATACCCAGTGAAAAATTCTCCAGCACTGGACTGCAAAGGTAAGCCAATTCACCAGGAAACAGGACAGGGAGGTGGTAGTACTTGGTAAATAGCCATCCATCTGTTCCTGTACGACCCGTGCAAATTCCCCCAGGAGTATTATGAGGCTGAAACCAACACAAGCATCAACTGACTGATCAATCTACTTAAGTCTTGTTCTTCTGTTAGACAAATTCACCACACGCTCACTCGCTAAACGCCTATAATATGCTAGGTTCTGGCGATTGAAGGGGGGTGAGCAGGGAGAAGAATAGAGTTTCCCAGACAAAGAGAAGCTAGCACCTGGGGTAAGCCTTGTAGGAAAAAGATTCTTCAAGACAAATGGGGAAGTACTGAATTCCAGGGATGGGAAATGGGGGGTGGGGAGGTCAGCCTGAAGGAATACAAAAAAGGCAGGAAACAAGATGTCAAGTCAATTGGAACATAGAGTGAAAGGGAAGAGGAAATACAGCTGGAAAAGTGGGTCAAAGCCAAATTGTGGAAGCACTCAAATGCCAGGCTAATGAGTTTGCATCTTAACCTAAAAGTCACAGGAAGCCATGAGAGGTTTCTAAGCAAGGTGATATGGATTAGACCTGTCCTCAGCAAGATGATCTTGGCAGGACTAGATAGAAGGGGAGAACTAGGAAGTAAGGAGACCAAGGAGGAGGATATTACAGTAGCCTAGGAGGAAAGGGATGAAGGCTTAAAGGGGGAGGGGGGAGGCTGGGTGAGTGAGCAGAGAGAAAGGAGGACAGGATCTTTTTATCTACAGAGATCATGTAGCACTGGAGAAAATCCTCTCTAACCCTGATGTTTTGAACACTACAAAGTAAATGAATGACTTCATCACAGCTTGCAAGACATTTGGGCACTGGACATTTTGAAATGATCTTACAGGTGGCCACGATCTTCACGGTGACCATAAACCAACAGGAAACACATTCGTTATGAATTACTCCTCCCAGGTACAGGGTGTTACCGAAGGATGAGGTGGAGGGCCTGGGCTGGGCCCTGGCCTTCCACTGGCACAGGGAGTTCCCGGGGAGGGATTTCTTATGTTAAGGCAACTTGGACCCTCTTTACAACCTGTGGTCTTAGGGCAATGCCTGCAGCCCAGAGGGCTTCTGTGACTTCTCTGAGGTCACAGAGCTAGCATGTTGGGGAAGGTCTGGACCCCACATTCTGCTAGCTTCCTGGCCAGCGCTCTATCCCCTGCTCCAGGCCGCCTCCGGTTTTACAGAAGTTAACAGAATTTTTACATGAAAATTTTTATTTAGTTGTGAAGTGGAGAAAATGACACTTATTGTTTAGCATACAAAAAGGTGTCTTTTTGAGAGTGACTTTAGCTCCACTCATCCTTTACTTCATCCCTGAAAACAAAGAAACAAGAACAAGCACAGGATGAGAAAGTGTAGCACAGAACTGATGCAACCGAAGGGCTCAGTGTAGACTCTGAAGACTGGGGTGCAAACACCAACTCTGCTACTCCCTGCCCGTGTGTCCGTGCACAGGTCGCTCAGTCCCTTCCGGCCTGAGCGCGCCGCCTTGAGGCCTTCAGAACTCTGGAGCACATGGCTCAGTGAAGGGCAGGGGGAGCTTCTGTCTCATATCTGCTCCCTTCTGTAAATCGAACGGGTTCCACTGGATGACCTCTAAGGTCCCTTCCAACTCCAAATCTATGACCTGGTTTCATTGCTGAGTGGTACAAGACCCTCTACATTCCCCTAGAAACCTCTAAAGAGACTCTACCCAGAAAATACATACTCCACGAGGAAACAGCCTTGCACGTTGTTTAATTTACTGCTCTACTAATTCTCAGAGGGGGCCAGCCTATCTCAGCACTTTCCCCCACTTGCCTCAGGGCTAGTTCGTCTCCTAAACTGAGAGTTTACTAGAACACTGAGTAATCCTACAGAAAGGCAGCTTCCTTCAACAGTCTAAGAAAAAGGTTCTGGATACAAAAGGTCCAGTTTATAATTCCAGCTCTACTGCTAACCCAATATGACATTATACAAGTCATTTAATCCTACAACTCAATTTCCTAAGTCAATCAATTACCATTTATTAAGCACCTACTATATGCCAGGCACTGTGGAGCTGAGGAAGGAGAACATTCCGGGCATGGAGCACAGCCAGGGAAGTGTTAAAAGGGAGACAGTGGATAAAAGGGGCAAGAAGGAAGAAAAGTGGATGTGGAAACAGCATGGCAGAGCTCCGGGGTGGGGGGGGCGGCGGAACAGCACTTAGAAGTAGCAATGGGAGCACCAAATAGCAGATGTCTGACTGCAAAGAAGGATCCAGACAGCTTCTAAAAGCCGAGAGAGAGACAGGCCTTCTGCAATCTGGGAGATAAACAGCCACCACACATCTCAATTCTGTGACAACTGGAGTCATTCTGGCAGGTAGGAAACAGAAGCTCACCCTTACCTACACGGCATGCCCAAGAGCTCTTGAAGGCCGCAACGTGGTGTGCTCAAGGAATACCTTTTAATACAAGCTGGCAGTCTTGAGTCACCTCCACTATATACATTGCAGCCAGAGCTAAAGCACATCACTGCAACTCATTTTTCATTCAATTCAATCAGTGATTGACAAGCTGCCTACTATGTGCAAAGCACTATGTTATAATACAAGTATAATACAAATAAATTTGATACAAGGTAACTTAAGAAGAATGCCAGTACTAACTGGGGAGGCTGGAACATACTACCACCATCACTGTGAAGTTCATCTGTGTGAACGGTCTTTCAATAGGTTTCATTCATAACATCCTATCAGCTTGGCCTTTTATGAATGGCAATTTATAAAGACCGTCTGGAGGAAAAAGAAACACATTCCCAGTAATGTACAAAAATCAATTTACAAATGTCCAGGAGACAGCCAAAATGCTTTCTTAACTAACATTATCTATTCCTATAATTATAACCAGCAGAGCCTTATTTGAAACTTCTTTTCACTTCAATTTCCCCTAAGGAAAATATTTGTGTGCAAGGCTATTATATTTAATTTTTTAATCTGCTAAGTATCCTCATATTATTAAGTTCCCAACATGCCATGTTTGACTTGGGCTTTTTCTGTTCACTTTTTTGAAAGTCTTCATTCAGTAAGTCAATCTATATCCTATTCTTTTTAATCTCTTCACATCGTCAAAATATCGTCAGGTCACCAAGAAAAGGTTAAATTATGTGTGATACATTCCATTTAAAAAGTCATGGAAATACATAGTAATTTTTAGAAATATTTCCATTTAAGAACAACTTTAAAAGATCCAACAGTTAAAAAGTGAACACCCCAGAAAGCTGGACATGTTGGTCATCCACACTGACTCATTCTGAGAGAGCCATGTCTCTGCTGTGCTTCTGTGTAGAAACCCGGAGGAAGTCTGGTATCAACAAATACAGATTTTAGCCAGCACAGGACTATCGCTACAAGGCAGGCAACCAGGAGATGTTTTTTTCCTCAATAACTCATTCAAACCACCTACTAAGGCCCTGGAGGGTAAACTGCCTTGGTGGAGAGATGGCCCATACCCACTGAATCACAGATCCTTGAAGTATCTCAAGCCTGGTCTGCTGCATATAGCACTAACCACAATACTCAATGAGGAGGAGCCAGAGACCATCCCAACACAGAAGGCTATTTATTGAGCTTTTATTTTTATTTTTTAGTGTTAGGGGAAATGCAGTACAGAACATACCAAGTTAAATGAATGGTGAACGATAAATCAAGTGATTCTGAGGACAAAAGTGGTCATTCATGGTCATCTAAGGACCCATATCTGATGATTCCTCTCTTTCCCTCACAAGGTAGCAGGAATTTAAACACGGTTCTTTAAGCATCATGATTAGTTCATTTGGATCATGAAGCAGGGAAGAAAAAGAAAAAGTGAGCCCCAGATTGCCCAACAGTAACTGACTGTCAGATCAAGAAGTTTCACTGAGATACACCAAAAGAAGAGATTCAGAACCCTGTGACGGGTCAGTGGGGAGCTGGGAGATGCCAGAAGGGAATAACTTGCAGTGATAACCACTAATTTCTGAAGAGGGCAGGAAAGTATAAGCAAATGACAGGCTAGAAAAGGTCAGTCCATAAAGTGAGAGGGAAAGCCTTACATATCACTCGGATTTTTAGGTGAGAAGACAGATAACTGTGGACTTGAGAATCCTACTGACATCAGGGGACATAAGTAATATTGTAAGTACACATGTGAAGACAAGAGAGAAACACAGACCTCCCCCAAAGGTTATTAAAAAAGACTATTGGACATCCTGAGTACTTTAATGCTCTAGGCATCAATTTACTCATGTGTAAAATAAAGAGAATAGATCAGGGAGGCTCTTCTGTGTCACAACCCCTTTGGCAGTCTGGTGAAGCCTATGGACAAGCTTCTCAGAATAATGGCTTTAAATTCACAAAATAAAATACATTGGATTACAAAGGAAACCAATTACATTGAAATATTATCAAAATATTTCAAAAAATCAACTTCACAGACTCTAGGTTAAGAACCCCTGGACTACAAGATCTCTAGGGTATCTTTCATCTCTGAAACATTATGTTACTATGACCCTGGTTCTAAGATACAAATGAACCATCCTAATATACCTCAGAGATTATCTATGCAACAAAGACCAAAAATTGTATCTGTACAGAAAACGACAGACACACAGAATCTCCCTGAGTAGGGGATTATAGTCAAAATTTTCTAGAGCTTTTCACTTAAGGGAGATGAAACAAAAGAAACAAAGCTGGAAAAAGGAATGACTCATACATTTCCAATTCTAATCAGATCAAATTTGGAATGTCTGAAGTGGTTCTAGAGGCTCCGTCTCAGGATCTGCTACCTATCATAGAAGAAAGCAACAACAGAGATGGAAAAACAAATGCTAAGCTGTCGCTATCTTCAAATCTAAATAGTCAACTGTTTGCCTTTTAAAGGAGGTCTTTCCTTGTAACTCTCAAAACAAAGTGTTGGTTCTGACGCTCTGATGAGGTGGGGGTTTCCTATGATGACTAGCTAGTTCATTAATAGCACCTCTCTCCCAGGGTTGTGGCAAGACCAAATGAGACAATATTTATAAATCAAGTGCTTAGCGCTGTGCTTGGCACATAGTAGGCACTTAATCACTGCTTGCGCTCTTATTCTTCCCTTTATTAATAATTATTTCCTATTACCTCACTGCACTAGGAAAGTCACAGGAATCTTTCTCAGTGTGAATGTTTTAGAAGGTTACGCCTGCCAGAGCAGCACAAGTTTTGGCCGGATCCTACCCAGCTAGAAAGGCTGTGGGTGAGGAGTACATGATGGACCTCATATCTGTCATCCAAGGAGCAGCTGAGCTAAACTGAAGGGGATCGTTATCAGACTGGCCACAAGCCAGTGAATGTTTTGGCCACAGTGATTCTTGAAGACCATCTCCTAAGTCATTAAAGGGCTGCAATCTATGCTGGTGGAGACAGTCCCTGTATTGACCAAATCACAGGTCTTTAAAGTACTGAAATAAGTCCTGGAAAAGTTGAAATTTAATTCAACAAAGATAAATAAGGAACAGTCTATAGACAGGTCATCTACTTTTTTCTCTCTACGTTTGTTTTCGGCTTGGAAATACGAGAAGAAAAACAAAGATTTACTGACTGAACAAAGATCTAAATAGCTCCTAAGCCAGGATACCGTAACAGAGATTGACAAGACTAAAAGAAAGTGCTACCCCCAAGTGCAGTCTTCAGAAGAACAAGGCCACTCTACCCGGGAGGAATGAACATCTACAATTCATCCTAGTCATTCACTCTTCTCTATCATGTCACACCAGAGGGCTCAGGGAGAACTAGCACTTCTGGTGTGGGGGCTTGCCATCTCCCTTTGGTGTACCTGTCACCCAACTCTCATCTTTGGCTCCAAGAGGCTACAGCATGAGCGGTGACCATACCCCAGGAAACCATCTTGGCAGATGGGCTAACCCAGGCTGAGGGTAACTGACGGGCCTCCAACCCATCAGTGAGTTAGGAGAATGTCTACTGCAAGCATGTGAAGCTTCCCCAGTGGAACCGGCAGATGAGAATGATATGTTCCAGCGGCCATGAAGGTGGCTGAAAGCAGGTGCTGTAGAGCACTTAGAGCTTAGTCAGACATCAAAGATGCCACTGCATGCTGGCCATCACCAGTTGACCTGATTTTTGTCTTGCCACTAGACTGCAACAACTCTGGAAGAGAGAGTGGAGCTGACGACTGTGCACAATTCTGATTCACATACAAGTCAAGGCGTCACCCCGTGATGTCACTGGTCCTCTCTGAAAACGAAGGACGAACAACAATCAAGCCATGCCTCAGAGCCACTCTCCCTGAGGGACTGAACTTCCCAATTCATCCCGTCTCTCACCCTTCTCTATCACTGTCATCCCTCAAAGAAAAGGCTACTCTCCCTCCAGAGGACTGAATTTTCAGAATTCATCCTAGTTATTCACCCTTCTCTCTCATGTCATCCTTCAAAGCCAAGATCACTCTCCTGGGGGGAATGAACTTCCACAATTCATCCTGGTCATTTACCCTTCTCTATCATGTCATCCCTGAAAGGTGAGGTAGAAGAGTAGGTGTACCAGCAAACAGTACGTATACAGCCCTTGTGGTTGGTAGTTTACAGACTGTCAAGGCAGGCTCACTTACATTTTTTTAGTTCTCATAAAGCATTTAAAAAAAAATGCTTGACAGATGTTAACTAATTCAACTGTACAACTACCCCTCCCCCAGGATGCTTTTATCAATAGGGAAATTGAGGCAAGGGGAATAACATTTTGTGTTTATATAATACCTTCTCTATAAAGATCTTCCAACCATGTTTGTTATCTCAATAATCCTCATAACATTCCTGTGAGGTAGGTGGTAGATGGCAAATACTATTTTTTTTCAACTTTATAGCTAGAATGAGGAATACCTGTCATACAGAAAAGTATATACTTACCTGACAGAGAGGTCTAGGGGTCTATTTACTAACAAGACAGCACTACCTTTCCTGGGACTAGCCCCCAGCCAGGGGATCTCAGGGTTCTGAATTGAGCAGAATAATTCATGAGTTCCTGTCTCCGGGTGTTCAACCTTCTCCCACCACATCACATTCCATAAAGGGCTGGGGTCATGCCTGGTGTTTATTAGAACTGACTGTTATCATTTTTCTAAATTGGCCTATTTAAGTTTTGTCAGGATGCCCAAACATTAAATTATTATTTGTTTACTGTCTGTGCCCTAGCATTGTAAATGATGTCATCAGGAATGTACAAAGCTAACAGACACAAGTGTTGGGCCGACAAAAGCAGTTCATGTTGGAGAAGTGGGAGCATTTCTTAGAGCAGGCCCTGCACAAAAAAAGGATGACTCACCAAGCCCCAAATACAGCAGCATAAGGCCTAGTCTTCTGTGCATTTTCCTCTAGGCAGAATGTGCATTTGTGTGGCTTCATGCACAATTATAATCTCTCCTGAAAGGCAATTTCTTCCATATGACAGGCTGAACCACTCGTGGCCTCAGAGTAAGCCTCACGTTGATTGTGTAGCTAACATACTGAATTACCAGACATGTTTAATGGCTTCTTTCTGAAGAATAACATGGGCCAGAAGATGTGAATCTGGTCAAGACTCCTCCAAAAAATGGCCGGAGCTCAAGAGCCAGAACTCACTTTCTCTGGGGCTGAACGACTTTTTGTCTCTGCTTACATGTCAATTTGCAGGACCACGGGGCATGAGAACCATGGAGCCACGAGGTTCTGGCAGTCTCTCTACATGACAAGCAAAGCCAAAGACATGTGGCCATTGGTACACGTCTCCTCCAAAACTGTTATTGTCTTTAACGTGCTTATTTTAAAAGATATAATTTTCCCATTTAGTGCATGCTGTATGCAAGGCTGCCGCAGAAGGACCAGAACAGGCAATGGATCTCCGTGCAGCTGTTAGCTCGCCTCTCCAGATGCCTCTGTTTACTGGGGGCCGGGAAGGGGAGTGTGCAGTCCCAGGTGAGAGAAGTCTGAACGAGGTGAACACCTGATATGAAGGCCTGGGGCGGCAAGCAGATTTCTGCCAGAGATTACAGAAACCAAAGCTTGTGTTTTATCACAATTACCTGTAATCTCTGGGCCAGACAAGAGTAATAACAAAACCTTGAGCTGCACAATAGGACAGCTGGAAAGAGGTTCTAACTCTGTGCAAAGAACAGAGCTTTTCAAAAGCCCAGTTCAATGAAGAAAAAGAAAAGGCTGAAAACTGCTTTCTCCAACAATATTTCCTCTTACTGGATTCCTGTTAATCAAACAAAACTTAGTCAACAGCCTTTATGAAAAGAATATTTGATGATTGCAGCAATAATTGCTTTGTTCCAAGAAAGGTGCTTAGGAAAAAACATTGCTAATGGGATCAGTAATTTGGTAAGTTCAGATGTGCTGGGGAAATCCCGACTCTCTTGGACAAATCATTAAAATTCTGCTCAGATAAATGTGTTTTGACTTGACATTCCACCCAGAGAATTAGCTGCCTCCCAAGGCCCCTGGGGATGCACTGTTGGGGCTGTCCCCATCCTGGTCTGTGGCAGAAAGCTCCGTTTACTAGGGCCATTCCCCTCTGGATCAAAACACATCACTCTACCCTGCCACTGGGAGATTAGGGGGGAGTGCTCAAGGAAAATCCCCGAACTGAATACAACTTCTGGTTCCTTCTTTTAAATACACGTTTTTCAAAGTTGGTTGAGTTTTGTACTTGTCTGAGCAAAGATTAAAAACTTTAACATTTACCCAGGATACTCAAGAAGCAAGTGTGCTCAAGGCTTAAAAACCAAAGGAGGTGGGACTGAACAGTAATTAAACAGCTATCACACAACTGGTATACCTCTCGTTTCCTTCAACCAGCCAACAAATAAACATTGCATTTTGTTAAGCTACCCAAGCAGGCCAGTACTAGAATTATTCATTTCCATTCAATGCAACAAACGTTGAAATATTCCGAGCCTTACAAGTGCTAGGTGCTAGGTGCTAGGCCAGGTGCTAGACGAAAGCAGTCCCTGGTCTCAAGGAACTTTCAGTCTATTGGAAGAAACAACCAGAACAATTGGGCAACCTAACAAAATGTTGGCTTCCAGGCTAAGCAGGCCATTCATCTTCTCTTCATTCCTCAGAAATAAGGACGGATTTCTTCTCCTAAGATACAATAGTATCACTCTTTGAAACCTCAGCTATCCACCCCAACACATGGAGAACAGCTACATTCTGTATTATTGCCAACATAAGTGACCCCTTCCTTTGGGATAGCGTTCTTAGTGAAAACATTAAATTTTTTCTTCATATAAAGCAACAAGTGACTTGAAAATTATCCTTGGAGCTGGGCATAAAAACCCTAGTTACATCCAGATCATCATAGATAATACTTTGTCATCCTTCTGGAGCCAGAACTGACTGACAGCCGGACCCAGAACAAGACACTCAACATCTCCAGTTTCCTTGGAGGTCAAACAGGGCTCCTTGCACTAATAAGCTCCCAGGGTTGTGGGGAAAAGACCTCGTGAACCTTCAAGTGTTCTCAAAATGACAGCTTGCTCCATACAGTTCCTTCAACAGCCCCTTACTGAGCACCCAAGCTGCCCAGCCAATCAACAGGCACTTACAAAGTGTTGACTGAATGCCAGGGCACTGTGTGGGGAGGAAGGAAGGAAGGGAGGGAATGGGATCTCTGCCTTCAAGAAACTTATCATCTGGTAGAATGATACACACACACTTCTAATACAAAGTTGTAGAAAGTTTTATAGTGAGTAAGGGAAAAGGAAAGGAAGGAGGGCTTACTTTGTGTCACACAAAGTTCTAAGCACTGGAGATTCAAATACAAGCAAAAAGACTGTCCCTGCCCTCAGAGAGCTTACATTCTAAGGGGAGTGGGGAGGAGAACACAAAAAGGAAGCAGAAAAGCCAAAAGGGGGACGAAACGAAGGCCAGCTTGGGTCCCTCCACAAAACGGAGGCCCCAGGAGGAACTTAGCAATGGGAAAAGGGAGTGAGTCTTATGGAGGGAAATTCCAAGTTGTAAAGGCTTCAGGGATGGTTGGATATTCCAGAGCAATGAAGGAGGCACCAGAATAGTGCTAGAAAACTCTGAGTGAGAACTCGCCTCCAACGAGGGGAAGCAGGACAGACTGGCCAAAAGTAGCATTTTGAGCTGGGTCTTGTAGCCAGGGTAGGATTTCAATAGGTAGATATGGAGGAGAAGGCTTTCAAGGTATAGAGATTACAATAGCTAATATCTATAGAGGGTTTAAAGGTTCACAAAGCTCTTTTTATATGTTAAAAAGGCAGGAACACAATGGACATATCTAGGTGCCTATGAGTAGCCCACTATGACTATGGGTTCAATTTAAGGATAAGGGTGGACCCCAACAGAAACTATATTGAGAAGGGCCTCAGTTGTAAAGGATTTGGGAATATCCAGTGGTGACGAGAAGCCACTGGAGTTTTTTGAACAGGTAACTGAGACGGTAAGAGTTAGGCAATTAAGAAGGTTCATGTCTATGCAATGATGTCTAAGAATGAATGGTAGGAAAAAGAAACTAGAGGTAGGGATATTAACTGGGGAATTGGAAAAGCTCAGGGATATTCCTGCACATGTCCAACCTTTTAAAGGGAAGAATTTCAGACACTGTAAATCACATTTTCAAAGCATCAGAGTGAGTCTAAAATAGCTGATTTCATTTCCTTTCTGTAATAACACAAATATTTTAAAGTCCAAAAAAAGCACTGCAACTAATTACTTCGAGCAGTACTATTTCCAAGCAAGAAGATGACTGAAGAAGAATCGGTAAAAATTTTATAACCAAACAAAAATGTTAGTTCTTAGGATCAGAATTTTAGAGCTGGAAGAAACCCTGAGGATCACCTCATCCAATCCCTCCTTTTCAGATAAGAAAACTGAGGCCCAGAGAGGACAAAAGAGTTAAGCAGCATTGCCAGGATTCAAACCCAAGCCCTGTGATTTCAGATCCCTACACTTTCCAACACGTGGCATCACTTAATTCCATTTCATCCCAAAGCCACCTTCCCCCACCCCTCTTTTTTTTTCTGGTGACTAGGCTAGTAAACAGTAAGGAAAATAGCTGTCACAGCCCTCAACCCAAAATGTTAGCCTACCCATCTAAGGCAGGGGTGGGGAACCTGCAGCCTTGAGGCCACATGTGGCCGAAGGTTCCCCACCCCATCTGAGAGTTTTCTGTCATGAGAAAGGGTCTTCCTTAGTCCCCCTGCCTGAAGATGAAGAAGTGGTAGATAGAGTTTTGGCCTTGGAGTGGGCAAAATCCCCAGACCTCTCTAAGCCTCAGTTTCTTCCTCTGTAAAATAGGGATAATAATAGCCCTCTCTCACAGGGTTAGTATAAAGATTAAATGAGATAACAAGATAAGCTTTGAAACACCATATACACAAAAGCTATTAAATTATTAAAATGAAATTATTGCTGGGCTTAGAGGAACCTTGAAGAGATGAATGCAGTGATGTCTGTTTTATTTTTAAAAAGTAAAAAAAAAAATTAACAAAAGTAGATAAACCATCATGAAGAAATTAGGCCAAATGGCATGTGATTTTTAAGAAAAACACTTCTAACTGCCTGCTTCTGGCAGATGTTTTGGGTGACAGCAGGGAGCTAGGAGTCTAGTATTGACCCAAGTCCACAATGCTCACCCCTAACAAAGTGCCTGGAAGCAGTGGCTTGCTTTTAGTTCAGGGTCAACAGGAGCATCTAGATGGGTTGAAAGAGTCACTGACATTATGGTAATAATAATTGGCCTTTAAATAGAGCCCACTACATGCCAGCCACTGTGCTAAGTGCTTAACATATTCTCTCATGAGATCCTCACAACTCTGTGAGGCAGGTGTTCATTATCCCCATTTTATAGTTGAAGAAACTGAAGCAAATAGAGGGTAAGAGACTTAAAAGTAGTTTAAACTTGTAGTGAGTTAAGGTAGAAAAGGTCTGTTCACACCCACCTAACGGAAGACATCTACCCTGCTTCCCCCCACCCCCTCCAGCTCCATTTCCAGAAAATAAACAGAGATTACCACATCCTAGGAGATGCAACAGAGGGAAGCTCCATAGAGCCCACCCAGGCCAATGCCCTCCTTTTAAAGATGAGAAAACAATGGGCCAAACAGGTAAAGCTATTTGGCCAAGGTCTAGGGACATTTTTCTTTTTTTAGAATGGAAAGAACCCAACTCCCCACCATGACCACTAAGACATGTGGGATAATAACCCACTATTTTAAAAATCACTCTTGGTCACCTTCTCCAGCTAAACCATACCTTCTTCTCTAGGAAGTTCAGGGTAGGCTCCTTTCTTATTCTCAACTGACCTTTAAATAGGAAGAAGCAGCCATCATGAAATCAGAACAATTTGGAAGCCAGAGTGGAAGGGCTGGCTAGCTGGCCTTCAGCTTGGCCTATCGATGAGCGGCGAGCTTTGTTATCCTCGGGCTCCAGGGGAGCCATCCACACCCCATCACATACACACACACCTCAGCCTTGGGCAAAGGCTTTCAACAAGCAACTTTCACAAGGCTGGAAATCTTTTTTGAGCCTGACACCAAGGGTTCAAGTTGTTCTGCTTCCCTAATGGGGTCTTTCTTCTCTTTTGAGATTTCATCAAGGTCGAGAGCTGGAAGGGCCCTCTGAGGTCACCTCATCCAACTTCGAACTCATTCCAACAAGTGGTCCTCAGATCTCCACTTGAACATTTTTAGTAACAAAAAACTCATTACTCACTGGCAGGCCAGTCCATTATCATACGGCTCTAATTGTTAGGAAGTACTCCTTATCTAGAGCCAAAATCTGCTTCCCCACAAAAGAATTTTATGAAATTATGCCTTTCTTGCTTACTACACACCTTGCCGGTAAATGTGAGCTGGTAAGGCCAACTAATTTCTAAAAATCACAAATAGGAACATGACAAAACTTTTCCAAATGGTGCCATTATGGGGATGAATCACGAATTCTTCATAAAAGGCTTCAGGTCATGAGAACAACTCACCATTTATAGGGAGATGTGTTTCCTCCTTGGGTTGTTTTTTTTCTAGTTGCCTTTCCTATAACATTAGTTTCTGAAATGTTCACATATCAAAGTCAAAGAAAACCTGGCTACTTATTTCCCAGGCCCAGCCTGATTCAATGTTCTGACATAAAAGAAGCTATCTGAGCCTTTGGACATCCACAATATATTGGGGGGAAGGCAATAACTCAGAGGATATTCTAGACTGTTCACCCTATATGTACCATAAAGAAAGGGTTATCTTTTATGAATTTAGGGGATGATCTATGCATCTGGTTGAATTGTTTTGATTTATTCTGAGATAATGGGAACACTGTATCTGTTTTATGTTTTCCCATTTTCTCCTTGGTTGAAGAAATGGGGAAATTAGCAAGTGCTTGGGCAGAAATGTGGACTTATGGCATGCACAGGGAAGTCAGGAGGCTTCCTGATGAGCTAAGAGTGAGCCTTGCAGAAGGGTCCTAGAACACCTAATAGTTAAATTCCATTTGTGGAGACAAGCTAGAGATGTTGACAACCATGAGACAATCATATTGGACCAATTTAGGGCAAGGGAGACGTCACAGGATCAAAGAGTTAAAGAAGGTTCCCTAGAGATCATCTAATCCAACTCCATCATTTTATAGACACTGTGAGGCCCAGAGAGGTTGACTTCATAGTCATCTAATCTGCAAGAGAGCCAGGGCAGGAAGCCACATTCATCGACTCCAGATCTAGAACTCCTTCCACTCTGTCAGGCTACAGCCGAAAAGAACAGCCTAGAAATGAAGTACCGTCTACCCTAAGGGCCAGGAGTTCTCTTTTATATCAGGCCAACAACACGTGAACAAACTAGCCCTGTCACTACATTCTGACCCAATGGAACAATGAATGCCAATGAGGTTCCTCAATGAGATTCCTAAAACCTAAAAAATAAACTAACACGGCAATTATCCAGAAGGAGGGGTGATAGCCATCCTCTACCTGAGCCTGGTTAAGCCACATCAGGCACGTCTGAGGAAGTACTGGCTGCAGAGAAGGGTAACCAGAAAGACTGCAGTTCTCAAAGCCATGCTGGATGAGGGACAGGTGGAAGAACTGAGGAAGCATAGCCTGGTGAAGAGAAGATTAAGGGGTGACATGACAGCTGGTTTCATGTATCTGAAAGGCTGTCACATGGAAGAAGGATTAGGCTTGGGATGCTTGGCCCCAGAGGGCAAAGCTAAGTTTAACGGGAAGGCTGCAGAAAGATTTCATCTCAATATAAGGAAAAACTTCCTAATCATTAGAGCTCAGTAGGCTGCCTCAGGAGAGAGCGGCTGCCCATCATACAAGTGTTCAAAGAAATACTTCGGGGATATTGAAGAGATTCCTGTGCAGATACAGAGGAGACCAGAGGACTTTGGGAATCCTTCCAACGATAAGGATCAGGCCATAACTCCTAATCCCGAATCCTTACTGTTTCAGTGGGAAAAGGATTAATTCCCAGACCTTGATATGAAACATTGTTGGGGAAAAAAGGCAAATTTTTACCTGGCTAACTGCTAAGCTAATGAAAGCTACTAATTTCCTGAAGGGTATTCCTGTCATTTAAGTAGAAACACTAAATCTGGCCTCAGACATTTAGTAGCTGTGTGACCCTGAGCAAGTCACTTAACCCTGTTTGCCTCAGTTTCCACATCTGTAAAAAGTGCTGGAAAAGGAAACAGCCAACTCCTCCAGTATCTTTGCCAAGAAAACCCCAAGAAAATGGGGTCACAAAGAGCAGAATACCGCTGAAATTACTAAAGAACAAGAACTAACTGTAAGTACCAGCTCTTATAAAAGAAAGGGGCCTTTCCCTCTTATCGAAGGTCAGAGAATATCCGTATCTGTGAAATTTTCTTTCTTTATTCTGTTTATTCCCTTGTTTCTAGACTACACAGGGGAGACACTTAGTAATCTGAAAAGATCACAGATCATGGAGTTAGAGTTACAAGGGACCTTGGAGGCCACAGGGGACAAATCCCTCATTTTACTGAGGAAGAAACTGAGGCTGGGAGATGTTAAAGTGACTTGACCAGGGTCGCACAGCTATTATGTGTCTGAAGTTGGATTTGAACTCGGGTCCGCTGCAGCACTCTAACCATCACACTGCCTGGCTGCCCTTCAAGAAGCTTACAGTCATTTAGGGACAGATTTCTACTCTCCTGAGGCTGTAAAAAGGTGGCAACAAACGTTAGAGTGAGATTTCTGCCCAGCATGTATACAGGGCCAGTGGCAGCCGGGGGCCCTGAGTTCGAATCTCCCGCAGCCTCAGCTCCTGTGGATCTGTTCTGGGGCTCGAGGAAGCTGCAGACCCCGGGGTCCCTCGGGCTCCCCGTCTATCCTGGCGTGGGCTCGGGTGGCCTCCGGGACGGCCCCCAGGGGCGAGCACTGTGGACTCCTCGGAGGGCGTGGGCTGGCCCGCGGCAACCATCAAATCCAGCTCTCTCGAGTGACAAAGGAGGAAACTGAGGCAGCGAGGCTCCAAGTCCCGCGGGCAGCCAGGGCCTTAGGGGACTAGAATTTGAACCCAGGGCCCCCAACTCCAACCCCAGGACTTTCCCGGAGCCCTCGGACGAGGAAAGGGGGGGTGGGGAGGGAAGGCGGAACCTTCCCCTCCCGGGGCCTTCGGACCCCAAAGAACGGGCAGGCTGACGTCGGGGAGCGAGATTCAAACCCGGCCCCGCGAGAACCTCCCGTCCTGGGGGGCCCCTCCTCCGCTTCTCTAGGCCTCAGTTTCCTCCTCCGTCAAAGGCCGGCCCCGCCCACACTCGACGCCCGTCAGGGGGCCTCAGTTTCCCCACCGGTCCCCGCGTCCGTACCGGAGCCGGCCCCTCTCTCGCCCTCGTCCCCACCCCGGCCGACGGCCGCGGCTCCTACCCAGATACTCGTAGTCGGGCAGCGCTAAGCGATCGGGACTCAGCATCCTCCGGCTGGCTGCGGCTTCGGCCCCCCCCGCCTTCTCGGCTTCCGTAGCGCGGTCTCCGTTGCCATGGCAACCACAGGGCCCGGCGCGGCGTGGAGGAGGGGCCGAGAGGAGGGGGCGGTTCACGCAAAGGGGATCCGGGCAGCAACTCGAAGCAGGCCCAGTGAGTTCCGGAGGGCTTCGGGCCCGCCCGGGGGAGAGGGCGGAGGGGCCTAATTAGTGGGGGCGCGCGCCATATGTGGACTTACAGCTGCCAGGCACCTTCTAGCACAGCCGGCCCCACGGGAGCGAGGGTCCTCCAGGCCCGCGCATTCATTAAGCACTTGCTGTATACCACAAACGGGGCTAGGAGCCGGGGACCAAAGACAGAAATGAAGCGGCCCCGCCCTCAAGCAGTTAACATTCTATTGGAGGAGACAACATGCGCACATATGAATGAATGAATGAATGAACATTTATTATTCACCTATTACTGTCCTAGGGCCTGCCCTCGAGGAGCTTACATTCTTTTGGAGGAGAAAACCAGTACGCATATGAATGAATGAACGAACACTTATCAAGTAGTTACTACTGCCCTTAGCATGTGAGAGATTTGTACATATATGCATATATGCCTCTATACATATGTATACATATGTGTATATATTAAAAATTAAACTTTCCCCGACCTCACCAAGCTTAGATTCTTTTGGAGGAGACAGTCCATGAACGAATGAATGAATCAACGTTTCTTAAGTACATACCTAGTACAGGCCAGGCACTGTGCTGGGTGCAGGGCATTCTACGGAGGAGGGCAGCGACCTATGCACATAAAATGGAATACAGAATAAAAACAGGAGAAATACAAGCAGCTGAGGGCCATTAGCAAAGGCTACGGTTGAGCCGAACTGTGAAGCTAGCCGTGGGCTCTGGACTCGACCCAGAGAGGAAGAGGGGAGCACTCTGTACGTGGGAGACGCGTTGGCTCTAATCTTCATCCTTTGACTTTCCAAAGAGGACCGATGATATCTCGGGATGAAGTCTTGACTCAGGTGTGAAATGGATTTAAGTGAGACAAAGCTGAACAAAGTCGTCAGCCTCACTCTCTCTTCCAGAGTTATCACAGTCCAGCGTCAAGACAAAAGGCGGGCGACCGGTGACGCCGGGGGATGAAGTGGATGGTGTTGGCATCTCCAGTGTCTGACCAAGCTCTAGGCGCTTCACAGCGCCTGCTTTAGCCGCCTTCTCATCTGCCCGCTCGGCTAGAGGTAGTTACCCCCCTAACTCCACCATGGATTTGACGCCCTCAACCCGGTTTAGTTCATCTGCCATAATAGTCTGAATGCCACGGCTTCTTGGAGATACAGGTGTGAATAGTATAGAATTTATGTGTAACAAGCCTCGAAAGGGAGGCTGGCACCAGATTACAAAGGTCTTTGAATGCCAGGATGAGAAGTTCATTTTGTCTGCTAGAGGCAACTGGGAACCCTTAGAGTTTTTTAAGCTAAGGAGCGGCATGGCTATGCTTAATAATTTCATTTTGGCATTTGTGAGGGGGGTGGACTAATAAAGAGAATGGCAAAGGATGTGGGTTCAAATCCTGACTCTGCTATTTTCCAACTCTGTCCTTGGTTAAATGATTTAGTCTCTCCAGATTTCTTCATCAGGAAAATGAGGACTCGATGACCTCTATGTCCCATCCAGCTCTAAATCAATCACTTGTCCAAGGTCACAAGGTAGTAAGTAGTAGCAGCAGATTCAGCATTTGAACCCAGGTCCCTTGACCAAATCTGTCACTTTTTCTCTAGTACTAAACCCAGATCGTAAACTTTAATTGTATGTATACATATGTATACATATGTATAGAGGCATATATGCATGTATGTACAAATCTTTCACATGCTAAGGACAGTAGTAACTACTTCATAAGTGTCCGTTCATTCATTCATATGCGTACTGGTTTTCTCCTCCAAAATCCGATTAAATCCAATGCTCCCCATGCCCTCCAATTTTACCCATGAAGAAATGGAGCCCCAGAGAAGGGAAGTAAGCTGCCCAAGACCATGCAGCCTTAGTGGCGAGATCCGTGACTCTAAATCCCTGACTCCCTTGGAGTCCACTGAGCTCTCTGGTACCAATCCCGTGCTTCCCTTGGCCTCCCCACCTTGCAAATGATCCTTGTTAGTTCCCATACCCTGAATTCCCAAGCCCTGTAACTGTTCCCTACTTTCTCCCACCCTTTATTCCGCCTTGCATTTGCTCCTTTCCTTTCTCTGAATTCCATCAGTATTTTCCTGTTGCACCCATGTAGGAATGTAGGGTCAGAGATTTAGAGCTGGAAGGGCACTGAGCCGTGGAGACCTGCCCATACGTGACAAAGAATATTCTCTACAACCTTGCCAGCAAGTGGCCATTTAACCTGTGCTTGAAGACTCCTAGGGCTGCCCAAGGGAACCCATTTCACTCTTGGATAGCTCTCATGATTTCTCCTTACATCAATCCAAACTCCTCCTCACTAACTTGGGCCAAGCAGAACTTGGCCTTCCTTATTCCATCATGCCTCCTATTCCAAGTCTTCTCTTCTCCAGATTAAATACCCCCCCACCCCCACCCCCTCTACCTCTGATCCTTCGACAGGGCATGATCTTAAGACTTTTCACCGTCCTGGTCCCTTTCCTTTAGGTGCTCTCTGGCTCTTCAATATGGGGTGCCCAGACCTGGACCCAAGACTCCAGGTTTGGTCTAATTGGGCAGGCAGAGTACAGGGGAACTCATATATCCCTAGTCTTGGAGTTTGATGGGGTCCCCATCAGTGGATCCCCTCTTTATTCACCAAGAAATTATTCCATTCTTTCTCATAAGAACTCATAAATAAGGATGCCTATGTAAGCTGCGACCCAGAACCTCAGATCTTGGTTTACAGAGAGTGGGTTTAGTCGTGCACTCTCTGGTTCGCGCCACCACCTAAGATTTCCCCAGAATTTGACTATTTTTATAGCTCACGTGTAGGTCTCTACAGGTAAGTTTCTATACAAGCATTAGGTTAACAATATTGCCCGTATACAGGACAGGATTTTTGTCACCTGATAGAAAATGAAAAACCCAAAGGACTCACATCCAATGCCGTAAATAGTCAAGACAACCCTCTTTCCTTCTTTAATGAGCCCCACCTCTCCCAGGGATGGTCCTCCTAATTTGTAGTACTCCTTTGTACTTGAGATCTCCTAGGAAAGAGAAAGCTTAGAACTATTGGAGCATCACCCATATAACTCACATTAGAAGTGGAGGGCAAGGTCCAGGTTTCTCCCTCCATATCACAGCTCTTTCTCTTGGTGCTTTTAGACTTCATTGTGGCTGCCACTTGGTCTTGGAATTCTTCCACTTGGTCAGAGAACTTAGCCTTGTCCAGGAAATCCAAGTTTCTCCAGGAGATAGCATAGGAAATTCCCTCCTATCTTCAGGAGACTAGGTCCAAGAGTACCCATTACTCCACTATTGCCTTGTCTGTAGTCCCCTGGGGTTACATGGTTATCATTGAGGAACTCCTTCACCTCTCTGCCATTGCCTCTCTATTGCTGTCATTTCTGGGGCTGAAGTTCCCTGAGAGACTGCATATAAATAACTCCTCACCCCCACCCCAAGAACAGGAACCTAATCTCTGTCTACAGACCTCTTCCTTTGTACATCTTTCCAGCCTAGTCTCTGTCAGAACAAAGACCTCATCCTTTTATTTTGCTAAGTTAACCAGGTGCTCCCTGGTCATACCTTCTAATTCTTCCCTCAGTTAACATATGCAGTCCCTGCAAATCACACCAGGTTCTACAGACCCAGTTCTGGATGTTTCTCTGGGACCTTTCAAGGTTCCAGTACTAGACAGCTCACTCATAGCAGTTCCTTTGTCCCCAAAGAGTCCGTAACAGTGGCAAAATCTTCCCTGCAGTACCTTCATCACAGCTCCCCAAATCAGTAATCCTTTGCAAGGATACAGACCTTCTTTAATGGAGGGAGGTCTGCCTTGTTGTTTATGCTCACCTGAACAAACAATTGTACTATGCTCTCCTAGGCTCATGCTTTCTTTGGTGTCTAAAAGGCTCAGTCTGAACCCAAGAAACAAGTAATTTTAAAGCAAAAACAAGATCAATAAAGAACTAAAATTAAATGTAAGAAATAACAAAAAAATTAAAAAGAAAAAATTTTAAAACAACAGAATCTGCCCCTGAAAAGGGAAAATGGACTTTCTAAAAAGATAAACAAGCTCCTTTCTGTAGACTCGAAGTTAATGAACATCTTGAACCAGGCTCCACAGATGTCACTGTGCCCCAGGATGCCAACTATGGATTCACACAGTCCAAGCTTGATCTCAGGGAGTCTCTCATCTCTAGTCTTTGTACTCTACAGATCTGTATCTGTTTTTCTTTAAATGCCAAGTTCAAGGATACAGTTCAGATCTACATTAACTCTGATTTGGGATTTAATCAGTCATCCCCAAAGGCAATGACTCAGTCCATCTTCTCCAAAATGGTGCTAGCAGTCCAACAAGAACCCAGGGCAAAGGGATGTCCTTGAAATGTCCTTGAAAGTCGTCTTTGGAGGTGTTCACACTTTCAATTGGGACATATCTTCAAAGCCAGAACAAAAGCCTCATCCTCTAACCTTTCCAAATTGACCATGCTCCTCTTAGTCACCGTCTCCACATGTGTTGGAAATTTCTTCCTTATAACACTTTCCCAGCTCCCCTCAAAAGCAAGCATCATCTCCTATTTATCTGCTCTCTATCTCCATACTCAAAGCATAGATAGGTCAAAGGTTAGTAGGGCAGGGCCTCTCCAATTATGCTCTTAGTTGTGTTAATTTCCCTTTCCCACCATTCAAAGTCCATAGGACCATAGAGGTAGAATTGGTTGGAACCTCAGAGATATCTAGTCTGGAGATTCTTAACCTGAGATCCACAGATCCCCAAAGGGCCTATAAATTTGGAAGGGGGAAAATTACATTTTTTCCCAATATAATTAGTTTCCTTTGTAATCTTGTGTATTTTATTTTGCATTGAAATACATGATTCTGAGAAGGGGTCAGCAGGCTTCACCAGAGTGACTGCCAGAGGGGTCCTTGGCACTCAAAAAGGTCCTAAGCTAGCCCAACTCCTTAATCTGCCAGATGAGGAAATAGAGGCCAAGAGAGGCCAAATGATTTGCCCAGAGTCATAGAGCTAATAAGGGGCAGCTACATGGCATCATGGATAGAATGCCCTGCTTGGAGGCAAGAAGACTCATCTTCCGGAATTCAAATCCAGCCTCAGCTATTTGCTAGCTATGTGACCCTGGGCAAGTCACTTAACCCTGTGTGCCTCAGTTCCTCATCTGTAAAATGAGCTAGAGAAGGAAATGGCAAACCACTCTAGTATCTCTGCCAAGAAAACTCCAAATGGGGTCACAGAGAGTCAGACCTGACTGAAAACAACTGAACAATAACATAGAGTTTAATAAAAAGCAGAGCTGGGAGTCAAACCCAGGTCTTTTGACTCTAAATCCAGCTTATTTCCCCTATAGGAAGGAGGTTGACTCTTCAGTCCTGAATCATCAACCTCTCCAAGCCCAACCTTTCTCTAGCTTCAGTATGATAGGCTTAGATGAGACCAAATTGTGGGAATGAAAGAATGGAAATCTGCAGCCACCATTATGCTCATCCCAATTCCTAGCCCCATGGAACCTTAACCTGCCTCTGTTCTTTCTCTTTGTCTCTGTCTCTCTCTTCCATGTACACACACATGCATACATATAAACACTCACTCACAAGCTCATTCATACACTTACTCTTATTAAATCAGTCTTACACACACTGGTCCTCAGCTTTGTGGGGTCACCTCCCCATTCAACACTTGAATTTGGTCATGCCAGTAAAAAATTTAAAAATTAAAAAAAAAAAAAACAAAATTGGAAAGTTCCTGGGCCATCAGCTTCTCAAGGAAGCTCATTTTCATGGTGAAAAGAGTTTATGACTTCTCCAGTGAAGATTCCCAAACTTCCTAATTCTCCCCAGGAAAATAGGTCACATTCTCTTTGCGATTGTATGTTCGCTCTTTCTCTTCTTCTCTCTGTCCTGGTTTTGGGTCCAATTCAGGAGCAGAGATTGACCAAACTTGGAGAAGCTTCTACATTCTGAGAGCATTTACTAGGACTGGGGCCTGCGATTAAATCCTCCAAACTAGTCAACTTCTTTCCTCCACCCGGACCACTCCCCCAACTCAATAAATGCAGATATGACTATTCCTTGAGATTCCTTCGTGGGTTTTATTGTTAATAAGATAATAAGAGCAAAAATAGGAAGGCAGTGTGGTACAGTGGATTTGCATTCATAGAATGTGGGTTCAAATCTTGACACTTCCTCTAAAATACCTGTGTGACTTTGGACTTCTCCAGGCCTCAGTTTCCTCAACTTGTACAAGGAGAGGTTTGGACAAGTAAAGTCCCTTCCAGTTATCAATCTATTATCCTATAAACGCTGGATTTATCATTGTTGTTGTTGTTCCCACGTCACCTTTTGGGGTTTTCTTGACAAAGATTCCAGAGTGGTTTGCCATTTCTTTCTCCAGCTCATTTTACAGATGAAGAAACTGAGGCAGACAAGGTGAAGTGATTTCCCTAGGATCATACAACTAGCAAGTGTCTGAGGCTAGATTTGATCTCAGGTCTTCTTGACTCCTGCCTAGCTCTATCCACTGTGCCACTTAACTGCCAAACAGGTGACTCAGATTCTAATCCAGTATCTGCTAATTCTCACCTGTGTGACTTTGAGCAAATCACTTAATCGCTCTGAGCCTCAATTTCCTCATCTGTAAAATGAGCTGGGTTGAGCTGAACAACCTCTGAGGTCCCTCTCCCACCCTCAATCTACGATCTTATAATAACGGTTTATGAATGGTGATGATTTCACCGAATCTTAGAGCCCATCTATCCTACTCATGCTGAAATCATAATCCTTCCCTCTACAGCATCTTGGAGAAGCAGCCATCCTGTAAAACGAAATTAGTGGTAATGAAATTAATTAATGGTAATACTTGATTGGAATTATGATATGATTGTATTCACCCTCATTAAACCTTTGTGAAGTGGATCAGGGCAGGTCAGAGGGTCGTAGATTTAGAATTAGAAGGCGCCTTAATGATCATCTAATCCGTTCCCTTCTCATTTTACAGGTGAAGAAACTGAGGTTTACTGAGTCATAAAGTGACAGGGGTAGGAAATAGAAGAGATTGAATTTGAATCCAGGTTCACTGACTCTGGACCTGGCACTCTTTTTACTACAAGAGGCAGCAAAGGGGAAGTTAGGTGGTGAAGTGGATACAGTGCCAAGTCTTGAGTCGGTAAGACCCGAGTTCAAATCCTACCTTACCCACTTAGTAGCTTTTGTGGCTCTGGGCAGGTCACTCAACTGCCACCTGCCTCAGTTCATCATCTATAAAATGGGTGTACCTTACTGGGTTGTTGTGAGGCTCAAATGACAGAAAATTCATAAAGCGCTCTCCAAACCTTAAAGTGCTGTGTAAGTGAGAGCTTTTACTACCTCCGTTTTTAAATTCTGGAAACAAAGCAAGAAAGTGACTCATCCAAGGATATCCATTGAGTCAGTGGGAAAACTAGCCCTAGACCCCAGATCTCCCAGCTCCCGGACTACTGGTCTGGTCGCTCAGCCAGACAGCCTCCTTTTTTTCAGAGGTTTCTGGGTTGTATTTTTTTTTCTCTTGGTTGTTGTTGTTGTTTTTTAAACCACGGCCCCTGCCCAGCTAGCAGCTGGAACCTCCCAGACAAGAGAAGAGGATTTGGAGTTAAGGCCTAGCCTTCAACACCCTGGTATTTGTTAGGCACTCACTGGTCCTGGGGCCCAGGAGCTGCTGCCCCTGGGACTGCTGTGTGGTGGGGCTCGGGACCGTTGCTCCAGGAAGATAGCTTTGTTTGGACATTAACCCATTTGTGGTTATAATAATGATAACTTTCAGCACCAGTGGCGCCTGGCTGTTAATGACTCAAAGAATGCTAAATAGAACAAGATGTCATCTCTGCAGCCCTTGGTCGGTTTTTCCTGCAGTTCTGTCCCTCCCATTATAATCCTCAGGACCCCTGTCTAGTAGGCCCGTCTGTCTAGCTCCGAAGGCATTTGGCAGTCCGGCGGGGCTGTGGGTGAGGTTTGCTGTCCTGCCTCCATATCAAAGAGAAGTTAAAGGAGCCCTGCATAGCCCAGCGTTAACCTGATGTTAGCATGGGTCGAACAGCCCTAGAGCCTTTTTTAAGCAGGAGTGGTGACCTCCCAAAATGTTGTTTGTTTATTCCCAAGGACTAACTACTTTTAGATTTCTCTTCTATCATTGGTCTAATGGGCAAGGGGGGAGGAACACCCCTGGTGAGACACAGGGGCTGACAAGGAACGAAAACACAAGGAGGCCATTATAGTCAGGTGTTTGTTGTGGCCTCTTTGGACCTTCAGGGCAAGAGAAAATGAGGGCCTCCTTGGGGTTTTCTAAATATCATCATCACAATATCATATTTCTGGAAACAGCCAAACCCTCAGCCAGGAGAGCCAATGCATCAGAAAAGATAAGCTCGCAGAAATGAGAAGGGGAAAATTCTATGACAATGATCAAGGAAGGGAAACACTGTGAAACAAATGAAAACAATAGGTTTGTTGGGGGCATCTCTGGCTCTTTCACAAAAGGCATGGGAGGAACTCAAGAGTAACAGCAGGGTTGGAGACTCCAGAAATAGGAACTTTTACCCAACATTTATTAATTGTTATGAGTTTTTTTGGTTTTCTTTTTTTCTTCTTCAATTGGGGAAGAGAGGTAGGAGAAAATGAAAAGGGATTTGTGTTCATTGAAAAGAGTCAAATAAAATTTTTAAAAATATATCAAATGCCTACCACGGACAAGCAATCATTCTAGGTAGCCACTAAAGGTAGAACAAAGACTCCATCCTTTCCCTTAAGGAGTTAATGCTGTAGTCAGGGTACATAGGAAAAGTACACAGATACGTCGAATATGAAATCGAATACAAGTGCACACACACTGGAGACAAAGTGGGCGCCCGTTGACTGGGGAATGTTTGAACAGGTTTGGGGCACATGAATGTGAAGGAATGTTATTGTGCCATTAAAATGATGACTATGAGGAATGGGGGGGATGGGAAGATGTGTTTGTCTTGATCAACAGGGAATAGCTTTTTAAATGGAGAGGCCTATTATATTGAGCTCCACTGGCGAAATTGAGCCTTCCTCTCTTTCATTTGTCTATACGTTCTGAGACACCTCCCCCATCCCTACATTTTGTTTCCATCATATGAAACAAAGAAAGGACAGAGAACAACTATCCCTGTAACAGGGGTCTGGCACACTCGCACAGACCCCCTCGGCTTGCTTAGCTGATGTCACCTCCCCAAGTGGCTGAGAAACCGGCTTCCGGGAGAGTTGTGATGACATGAAATTGTTCCTTCCAGAGACTGGAACATGTGTAGGCTTTATATAACTAGTTCCCGTCTGCTAACCATGTGGTCGGGGAGGAGCCTTTTTTCAAGTGGCTGAGTAGCTGGGACTGGGGGCATCTTTGAAAAGGCCAGGTCAGCTTCAGGTTAACCCTGTTGGACCATTTCCTCAGTCACAATTGGTCCTTGGCTGTTTTACTCATGGCCAGACTCCTTTGCTAGCAGCATCTAGCAAAACACAATACTGTAACAGGAAGAGTCCTCAGAGCCTTTTTCTTTGAAGGCCATTTGGTTCCAAGAAATAGGCCTTGGTTTTTGGCCCCTGTCCTTGTTTTTTTTCTGATCTAGGTGAAGAGATTAAAGTCTCTAGTCTTGGGAATTTCAAAAGGTCAGGAGAGAAAAGGGTCTAGGGTTCCCCAAATTGGGGTTTTGCAGCCATCTCCGCACTGATAACCCAGCCCAGTGGTAGCAGAGACAAGGACTCACCCAGCATCGATGGCAGGTTTAAATGTGATCTTGGTGGGGCCAATGCCATATAGGAAGTTAGAGCCTACTTGCCTCAAAGGTGGAAGTGGTATAAGGGAGCGTGTGCCCCAAGGTACTGGGGAAAATGTTTATACTTCAATTTTTGCTGTTTCTTTGTAGTACATGTCTCTTTGTAAATGTTAGTTGATGTTAAGAGGTTAATGGAACTGGGGTCCTAGTCGCTAAGGCATAACAATGAGGGGATGGATGCAGCTAGTGAGAGCTTGAGCCCATGGCAGAAGAAAAAAGATACCCCCACAAACCCATAGAGCCCTGAGGGGCCAACGTAGGCTGGCTGACTTTAGAAGAAAGAGCCAGAGCTACCTGCTATCCTACATACATCACAACTACGATAACATAAGGGGAAACAATGAAAAACAGCAAATCGCAGATTAGACACAAAGTCTAATCTTGGTTGCAGCTAACTTGTAATTAATTAGTAGAGAAGTAGTAGACAATGGGTAGTGATTTTTACATATATCATCACTCCCAGGCACTGTGTTGGTTTGGCATTTAAAGCCTTTCATAACCTAGCCTCAACCTACCTTTCCAGCCTAATTCCATATCGCTCCCCTGCAGCCACCCTTGACAAACAGCCCTCTTACTGTTCCTCATACGTAGTACACCACTTCCTGTCTGTGGGAGCCTTTGCACATGTCTGGCATGCTCCCCCATCTCATCTCTACCTCGTAGAATCTCAGTCTCCTTCATGACTCTCCTCAAAGTCCTCTATGAAGACCTTTCTGACCAGCTGCTATTGCCCTCTCCAGCCAAATCCCCATGTATCTATTTTGTCTCCTCCTGTGGAATGTTAAGTTCCCAGAAGGCAAGAATTGTTTCGCTTCTATCTTTATATCCCCAGTTCATAGTATGGTGCCTGGAGCATGGTAGACAATTGATAAATGCTGTTGATGGATTGATTTGGTTTAGCTGTCAGAGGAGAAAATATTTATAAAGTCTTTTACAAACCTTAAAGTGTTATGTAAATATTAACTATTATTGTTATTAACTGTTTTCATCTGTTATGAGAGAGGTTTTTTTGGGGGGGGCAGTAGTTTAAGGTTTTTGGAAGGTGATAGTGATGCAAAAAACAACCAAAATCAATAAATACATATTTGTAAAAGAGTATGTGTCTAGGAGAGGCACAAAGGATGATGGGAGTTTAGAGAAAGGAGAAATCATTTCTAGCTACCTGTAATCAGGGAAGGCTTCATAGAGGAGAGGACATTCAAATGTCACCTGAATAGTAAAGGCCATGGTAGATGGGGATATGAAAGTGAGGACATCCTAGGCATAGGATGGCAGAGGTTGGAAAGTGTGGGATATGTTCAGGGATAGCAAATAACTCCAGTTTGGCTGGAGTGCAGAGCATATAAAAGTCAATCAATAGGATTCTAATTGCTCTTAGAAAAGAGAGATAGAGACACAGAGAGAGAGAAAGAAAGACAGCAAGGGAGGGAGGGAGAGGGGAGAGAGAGAGAGAGAGAGAGAGAGAGAGAGAGAGAGAGAGAGAGAGACAGAGAGAGAAGAACTTGTTAGCAACTACATTGGCTTCAACTGATGGCACCACAGTGGATGGAGCACTGGGCCTGGAGACAGGAAGACATGAGTTCAAATCCAGCCTCAGACACTTACTAGCTGTGTGACCCTTGGCAAGTCACTTAACCCTGATTACCTCCAAAAAAAAAAAATGAAGGAAACTGAGGCCCAGAGAACTAAAATGACTTGGCCAAGGTATTACAGGTAGTAATGAGCAGGTCCAGGATTTGAACCCAGATCCTTGGACATCAAATCCAGGGCTATTTATTTCCACTATATCCTTCTCCTTTCTATGGGCATGAAGAAGGGAGGGAGAGTAACAAGAATCTCTTTTACTAGTTAAAAAAAATCTCAAAGAAAAGATAAAGGGAGGGAAAATACAGACTGGATTATGGCTAGCCAAACAGGTTGGAGAAAGTAGGACAAGCTTTTACCAACTCATCAAGCAGAAAAGATGCTGAGGGCAAAGCAGCTACTAAGAAATGCAGGCCACGAAACTCATGCTGAGCTCGGAAACTCTTTAAAAGTCGGTCTCTAGCAGGGAGGGGAGCGACAAAACGACATTAGGAGGAGATGGAAGTCATTACAAGCTTAGAAATAAAATTGCTTTTAACAGAGAAGGCATTTGAGCTTCTACAAGGCCACAGACCTTGGTGTCCTGGGGCTTTATGGAAATTTGCTAAGAAAAGAAAGACAAGTTCCTAAGCTTCTGGGAAGGTAAGAAAAAGTGGTGAATTAGCAGGCGAGGAGTGAAAAGAGCAGGTCTTCAGTTGGCCTGGCACTCACACACAAGCGTGGGTTTTGGTTTTGGTTTTGAAGAGCCTAATACCACTATCCCTCCACGTAGGATAAAAAACCAAATTAAGATATGCGGCTGAACGGGCAGCTTACTGCCCAGTTAATTAGTACATAGCAATCTGAATTAAAATCCTGACTCTGCCCCTTATGACCTGGATGACCTTAAACAACACTTCCTGTCTCTGGGGCCTCAGTTTCTTCATCTGTAAAATCTAGGTATTGGATTAGATGACCTCAAATATTCCTGCCGGCTCTAAAGCTGTGATAATATCATCCCTTGACCAGGCAGTGATCTTGTCCCAGAATCGCCGAGATCAAAATGGCTCTTGGGTCACTGTGTGATACTTTCAAGGATCCCAGACTGATCGCTCTTTTTTAACACCAATATTCTCCCAGCAAAGCTCTAGGAAAGTAAATCATGGAGATAACCTGGAGGAAAATGTATGTAATGGACTAGAGGAAAGAGTACTCACACTGAAGAGACCACAAGTATCTAGCATAGACTCCAGACCCTCCAGTGTGTCTGTAATCTCAGAATCTCTTATTCCAACTGCAAGCCATTTGTACCTGCCCATCTATGTGCCTCTTGGCTGCGTCCTCCCCTAGGTTCAACATAAAGGGTCCACCCCATGTTGCAGAGGCCTTCCTTGATTAATCTTGACATCATTAGGACACCATCAGTACATCTGAGCATACTAGGAGTCCATTGAGACTCTTCTGGTATTGAGAGGGTTTGGAAACCCAAACTTGTATGATTTGAGGCATCATGGTATAGTAAGTAGAGCACTGGCCTTGGAGCAGGAAAGACCTGGGTTCCAATCCTCCTTCAGACAATTACCAGCTATGTTACGGGGGCAAGACACTTAATCTCTATTGGCCTCATCGTCTTTATTTGCAAAAATAAGGAGGGTGAATTCCATGACCTTCAAACGCCCTTTCTGCTCTAATTCTGTGCTCCTGTGATAGGACGGAGTATATATCATCTTTTATTTGGGGCAGTTAAAAATCTTGAGTTCAGAAAGTGAGAACAAATCAGTCCAGTTCTTAAACAAAAGTCCCAACAAAGTCAGAAATCAGTAGGATAAAAGCAGAAAAGAAGCATCATGTCCTTATTCAAAACCTTTGTGCTCCTGCACCTGGAAAATGGGTGTAGTTCAGGCCTACACCCCTCAAGAAAGCTACAGTGGACCTGGAGAATGTCCAGAGGAAGGTTCCTTGATGAAGTCTGAAAGGATGCTAAATGAGGATAGATTAAGATAATTAGTCCCAAAAGCCACAAAGAAAAATGCTAAGAAGGGATAAGGTTGATGTCTTTAAATTCATGAACTGGGTGGAATACATTGAGTCTGTTCCCCAAATCCAAAGACCCTAGATGAGGGGGAGCCATTCAGAGAGGTAAATTTAGGGAAAAAAAACAAATGGGAGTGTGACTTTATAGAGCCTGCAATATCCATCAGGAGCTTATTACTCCAACAGGTCTTTCAGGAAGAAAGTATAAATAGCTTCAAACAAGCTTTAGATAGTCATGGGTGGCAGGTCCATGCAAGTTATTAAGGAGAACTGGGCTGGGTGGCGTAGTGGAAACCACTGCATTTGGAGGCAGAAGACCTCAGGTCAAAGCCTTGCTCTTCTAGTTTGTGTCAATGTGACCTTGAGCTAGTGGATTTACTTCTTCTGGGACTCAGTTTCTCCACCTGTAAAATGAGAGAGTTGAGGTGGATGACTTTGAAGGTTCCTCTCACCTTAAAGTCTATGATTCTATGACCAGGTTTTAAGGGACATTGGAAGACAATGTGGTTCTAGTAGAGAAATTGCTGGGCATGGTGTCCGAATACCTGAATTCTCATCTTTCCACATATACTTACAAGCTGTATAACCCTGGGAGAGTCCATTAATCTGATTCTTGGTTTCCGCCTCTGTAAAATGGGAATAAGCATACTTAAATTACCCACCTCACAGAGTTGTTTCAAGGGATGTGCTTTGAAGACGTGGAAGTGCTAAGAAATATCATTGCCATTGTCTTTTGAGGTCAGCATCAGCAAGGACCACGCTGTCTTCTACAGCATGGCCCTTGGAGTCACTACCAGAGAGATCATATTGGAATGGGTCTGACCTAGAATTGATAACATCTTGAATATTTCATTTCATACAACTAATTAAGAATTAATTAAACCAATCTTCACACAGTAGGCTCTTTTAAAATATTTGTCAAATTGAACCCATCTTTAATTTGTTTTTTAAAAGTATACTATGGGGGCAGCTAGGTGGCGCAGTGGATAGAGCTCTGGCCTTAGAGTCAGAAGGACCTGAGTTCAAATCCAGCCTCAAGACACTTGACACTTACTAGCTGTGTGACCCTGGGCAAGTCACTTAACCCCAATTGCCTCACCAAAAAAAAAAAAGTATGCTAGAATTGTGGTTAGGATTGGTTAGAGTAAAGAAAATGCTGAAGTAGGGAATTTGGCTCATACACATCCAAAGTCCCTACATTCTTCACTTTTTGTGGTAGCAGAGGACTGGAAACAAAATGGGTGCCCAATGGTGGGAGAGTGGCTGGACAAACTCTGGCACATGAGTACAATGGCATACTATTGTAGACATGAAAAATATGAGGAATTCAGAGAATCATCGAGAAGCCCCATATGAAGAGATGCAGACCAGAACAAAAGAAGCAGGAGAGCAATATACACAGTGATGATAACGTAAAAGAAAAGAGCATGGAGAGGAAGCCATGCACCTGGGTAATGGTAAAGACCAGTCTTGGTCCCATATAACAGATCATAAGCTCATAGAGTTGGAAGGGACCTTCCAGCCCACCCAATCCAGCTCTCTCATTTTATGCATGACAAAACTGAGATAGTAAGGATCAGTGTGGCATAGTGTAAAAAATGCTGCATTTGGGATCAGAGGAGCCGGGTTTGAATTTCAGCTAGACAAATTACTAACTTTGTGACCTTGGGCAATAATTTTTTCTCCTTTGGGCTTCAATTTGTAAAAGAGCCAAGTTGAACTAGACGACACTTCCAGGTCTAAACTATCAGCCTATAAACCCTGCTTCCTCTCGGGAAAGAATATTCTCTGCACCATCACATGTGGTCACTGTGTTGGTTGCTTTTGCCTACCCATTTTTCCTTTGTTATAAAGGAGGATTCAGTGCTGGGGAGGAGGGCTACATCAAAGAATTACTAAAAGCCATCAGTACAGTTCTTTTTTAAAAGTCTGCTCACCCTGTAACTTACCATCCTTGGAATCTATTATCAGTGACAGATAAATAACAAAATAAGAAATAGAAAGTCTAAATTTAGCTCAGTTAAATCAGGAACAATGAGATGTATCTCATAGTTAGGATTGAACCATGAATGTTTATTTGTTAGTCTACTTAACACTATTTTTCCAGTTTTACTGTGTGCTGCCAAAGCAAATGAAATCTATTTATCTCTAGGCTTCAGAGGCCTAGATTTTTGAGGTTGGGTGCACAAACACCAGGTACCTGGGAGATAAGAACATACTAAAGGTCCCCACCTTTCCAAGGTGTGCCCTGAGCAAAGTTTGAGGAGCTGAGCAGTTTATGGAGAGGCCTAAAGTACAGACAAACGTGGATCTAGGTTTGAATCCTGTCTCTGAGAACTTATTACCCAGGTAGCCTGTGGTGGGAGAGTGGGAAGGAAGAGGAGTGGGTGAAAAAAATCACTTTCCTATTCCAGGCCTCAGTTGCTTTTTCTGTAAAATGAGGGGACTGGGTGAGCTCATCTCCAAGGTTCCTTCTACTGAGCTATGAATGGCACACAAGCTCCTGTTACAAAAACAATTATGATAATAATGATAGCTAGCATTTATATAGTGATTTAAAGCTTCCAAAGCATTTTGCAAATATTGCCTCATTAGATCTGTACAACCCTTTGTGCTGGGAGATGGGTGCTGTTATGGTCCCTATTTTACAGAAGAGGAAACTGAGGTTGAGAGAGAAGTGACTTCCCTAGAGTCCCAACAGTTAGGAAGTATCTGAAGTTAGATTTGAACTCAGGTCTTCCTAACTGCAAGTCCATAGGGGTATATCATGCTAGAAATAGTGGTGTGGATGATTTAATGTTGGTGAGTACAGAGAAACATGAGCTGGATTAAGTTTTCAAATGAGACAATATTTATAAAATGCTTCACGTAGTGCCCGGTACACTGTAGGCACTCAATAAATGCTTGTTCCCTCCACTCTTTAGTTGATTATATTTCCAATCTTCATTGGTATTTCTGCTTCTGTGAATGCTCCCTTCCCAGCCCAGGGGGAAACTGGAGGTGAAGCTGGTGTACTCTGGTGCAGAAAGCCCCAGGATAATTTCAGGAGAATTCCCTAAAAGATCCATTTTCCCAGTGACCAGAAACAGGCCCCTCTAGACGACTGAGGAAGAGAACTGAAGAAATGCGGCAAGCTGGTTTATTCTTGTTTTTCCTATAAAACAGCCTCAAGAACAGCCTTTCCTCCATAACTCATTGTCCTTCCCAAGGAGGGGGAGCCCATCCATAAAGTCAGTGCTATAGCTAGTGAACAGAACACCTGCTCGGGACTGGGTTCGAATCCTGAGTCTATACCAGGACATGGCCTAGGAACAAAGGTAGAAGTTTAAAAAATGTTCATTTAGGTTTGATGTACAGGGTGGCCCAGTGGCCAGAGCACTGCCTGTAGAGTCAGAAAGACTGAAATCTGAACCCTGTTAGACACTTCCTGGCTGGTCTAGGGCAACTTGCTTGACTTTCCTCAACCTGTTTTTTTTTAAAAAAAAAAAAAAAAGGTTGGACTTAATGGTGTCTAAAGCCCCTTCCAACCCTAATTCTATGATCCTATAATAACAAACTTGCCCACAGAGTAGTATCAAAATGGGATGGGCTGCCTTGGAAGGTTTATGGGTTCCTAAATGTGGAGTGATCGATAAGGAACCATGGAGGGCATCTCATCCCACCCCACCTCACCCCACCCCTACTTTATAGAAGAAGAAACTGAATCTCAGAGAAGCTAAGACCATGATGGCAGAATTTGAACCTGGATCCTTTGACCTCTAATCCATTATTCTTTTCTCCTATCACTGGAAGGATGGTCCTTTGTTGCATGAGATTTAGTGGGTTTCTTCTTCCAGGCTGAGCTGGACTAAAGAGTGCCAGAGATCTCTTGTGACTCTGAGATGACCTAGGAAAGTCTTATAAGTCCCAGAGACAGGGTAGTGGATTGCAAATGGCTGGATTTGTAATCAGGAAGACCCCATTTCAAATCCCATCTCAGATACTTACTAACTGTGTGACCCTGTTCAAGTCACCTAACTGCTCAGCCTTAGTTTCTTCATCAGTAAAATGAAGGAGGTTGGTGGGATGACCTTTGAGGTGCCTTCCAACTCTAAAACCTCTGAAGATAACTTTCTTGGGAGGTTTTCCAACTGAAGTTTGAAGGGTATGGTGTTTCTTCTGCAGATGTAGAGATTCTTTTTTTAAATCCAGTTTCTCCAGAAATGACAAGTGTTCCAAGAAGCCCCTAGCAACCCACCTTTCCCTCTGGAAACTCTGGTACTATCTAGGCTTTCATCAGGAGTGACAGTGGAGGTTAGTGATGGCCAATGAGCTGGGCCTGATTTGACCCTGACCTCTGGATAGAGATCAAGTCCCTGGAAGGAGGAAGAAAAGGGAGCATCCTTTACAAAAAAGCCATGGCCTCTAAGACCCTTTTCTCATTGGTTGGGCTCAGCAAGTCCTTTTCCAGTGGCCTGTCCCAACAGACAAAGCAGGAAGAGAAAAACAGGCTATTCTGGCAGGGCTTTTCAGGATCTCTCATTCCAAACAAGAACGTCTGAGAGGCCTGGTAAAAATAAATATTGCTTAGAACTCCTGGCACGGGAGATGTTTCTGACAGCCCAGGCTTAGCTAGTCCCTGGGGGTGACCTAGGCAGGGTCTATCTTCTGAGTGCCTTATCTCTCCATTGATCTTCCTTGTTTCTGCGGCCAGGGACAGGTCGGGAGGATGGACCCTGCTACCATGGAGGGCAGGGGACTTAAGATTGCATGGCAGAAACTGGCACATCTTGAGCCTGAGTCACGCAAGGGGACCTCCTCAGTCTCCTTTCTGCCTCTCCCCAAAATCCCACAACATATGATGCCCGAGAAACATCCTTAACATCAAGAAGGGGAGCACAGTTTGTAAATGCTCAGTCCTCTGAAACCATCAATCAATCACTCAAAAAGCACTTATTAAGCATCTACTATGTACCAGGCATTGTGCTAAGCTAAGCACCGGGGATAAAATGACAAAAGTGAAACAATCCCTACCCTTAAGGAGCTTACACTCTAATCTGGAAACATGTTTGTATAGAAGAACAAGCACCGGCATGAGAACTTGAGCTGTTTTCAGTGTTATGTGGGACTCCCATATGAGGAAGCTCCTTCTACCAATGCAGGCATCAAACTCAAATAGAAAGTGGAGGCCACTGCATCATACACAAGGATCCCTGCAGGCCCCATAATGACTTAGAAAACCACATTAAAAAAAACAAAATACCACATAGTCACATAATCTATGTTCTATTCTATTTTTATTTAGCTTGTTAAATATTTCCCAATCACATTTTAAGATGGTTTGGGCAGCAATCAGGAGTGTTGTGGGCTAAAGGGGACAATGCAAAGGCATGGGGAGGAGGGAAGGATGGAAGTCATGTCTTTGGAACAGCAACTCACCAGGGGCAGCTAGTGGTAGAGATTATGGAGAGGATTAATATACAAGGAAGCCTGGAGGAGTGGGAAAGGGGCCAGGCTGTGAAGAGACCATAACCACGAAGTCTTACCCAACGGGTTAAAATGGAAGTATTCACAGGAAAGGTTTAATGAAAATCAGCTGGTGGCCGTGCTTCCATCAACTGTTATAGGAGAGGGCAGAGAAGGAGATCGAAGACTGTGTGAAGACCTTGATCTATACACTTCTACCACCTATATGTGAGTGGAAGCAGCATCACCCAAGGATCTTCTGTCCTCGGTGGGTGGAGATGCCAGGCAAAACCTTAAAGAGGCTGTGGCTGAGGAGCGGTAACCTCCTACCATTTTCTTGCTGCTTTTGCAGCGCGTAGAAGTTAAAGTTACCCGTGGTAGGAGATGGTTATTTGAAGTGAAAGCCTCTGAAAAGACCAAATGTCGACACAGCCGACTGGGAAAATGTTCCGACTTCTTCTGTCAGGAACACCATTCTACCCTTTACCTCAGTCCTATGGGCACCCCTGGGCCCTAGCTAGAGATCCTTACTAGGGCTTGAATGAAATTTGCAGAGGTTTGCAAGCCAATTAATTAGTGTTGGCACCCCAGTAAGGAGAGGGGAGAGAAGTGATCCCTAGAGCCCCGGGGAGGTCAGAGACTCGGGCAAGAATAATAAAACAAGACCCCACCTAGGAAAAATGGAAGTTCATGGGGGCAAAATTAACCTGAAACATTAATATTCATCGGAAGTGGAGCAGGCAGGAAGGTTGAGGAGGGGACAATGAAATAGATGGGAGGTTTGTAACTTGATATGGTACCCAAAAAGGTCAGCACAACTGGAGGGCCCCATAAACTGGGAGCTGAGAGAAGACAACTTTGGTTTGGGGTGGGGGCTGGGGAGGGTCTCTACCTAGGGGAAAGGACCAATTTTTCTGTCCCTTCGGACCAGGAATTTCAAGAGGGTGAAGAGGCAGCTCTAGTTTCCCAGGAGGTTCCCAGGGAAGAACTACATGTGCCTGACCCCATTCGGTGACATCTGAGCCAGCGGACAATTCCATCAGGAAATGGGTAAATGGGAAGGGGGAGGTGATGGAATGATTTCGCCCCAGACCGACCCTACCCAGACTGAAAGCTTGACCCGGAGGGAGGACTATGAGCCGGGATAGGCGCTCTGGGACCCCCGACGCCCCTCGTTTGATAAAGGACGAAAGGATTATTCATTAGCAAGTCCTAAGTATTCAGCAAACTCAATAAAGTCTGGGTTTGGGGCCCGAGGGGGCCGGGGTCACGTCTAGGTGACTTGGGCTAACTACGCTGCTGCCCTCCCGGGAC
>NW_020954600.1:1117165-1157056 GCF_900497805.2 Vombatus ursinus
GGGGGGCGGGCCGAGGCGGCGGCGGCTGCTGCAGGGGCTGCGGCGGCGGTGGCGGCGGCGGCGGGGGGCGGGGCGGCCGGGCCCGGGACACCCCCCCCCCCCCCGGTCCCCTGGTGGGGCTGCTTGGCTCCGCCACGGCTTCAGCTCCGGAGGCGCAGGAGGGAGCAGCGGCCGGAGGGAGCCCGAGGCATTCGCTCGCTCTCCACTAGCTCGCTGGACGCGCCCGCCGCCGCGCGGAACCGCCGGCAGTGCCGCGCCGCCTAGCCTGCCGAGCCCAGCGAGGCAGTGCCGCGGCGGCCGGGAGCCCGTTCCCCACCGGACACCCTGTCCCAAGTTCCCCGCCCCGCCCGCACCGGCGGCGGCGGCGGCGGCCGGGGCACCATGAGGCGGCCGGGGGGCTCGCTGCTGTTGCTGCTGCTGTTCGGCTCCCTGCTCCGCGCACACGGTAAGCGGGCGCCCCCGCCCCGATAGGGGAAAGTTTGTCCCTCAGTCCCCGAGCGCTTCGGGGCCCGAAAGAGAGCGAGATAGGTCAGGACTGGGGCCTGATCCCCGAGATCCCATGCTCTGGGGGCCAGATCTCCGAAGATCCCCCCACATTGAGATCTGGATTCCCCACCATACTAAGACCTGGATCCCCTTCCACTGGGAGCCAGCTTCCTCCCCAACACACACACACACACACACACGGACTTGGATCCCCAAGAATCCCCCCACTGCACTGGAATCCCAAGGACTCCTGCACCAGCCGCCGCATACATCTTGGAGAACACCCCAGTAGGATTCCTGCAGGGACTCGAAGCTCAGGACTGGGACTGAGTGTCCCCAAACTTCCCCTGACTCTTAGTGTGGCATGGTTGCGGGTGGACACCTCCGGCTCTCCTTTCCTACGTCTGCTCTTTGAAAGAGCCAGGGGTCTGCTTCACTCTCCAGTTGTTAGAAGATCTCAGTGTCTGTGGTCCGGGGGAATGTGCGTAAAGGAAAGGGGAGGGAGGGCGGGGATGTTCCCGAACCAGCTAAACTCTATCGGAATTCCCTTCCAGGATTTAGGGAAAGCTGGTGGGCTGGGAAGGGGAGCTCGGTGGGATCCAAAGAAGATTCCGAATACTTTGTTAGGAGAGTTAGGGAGGGCGAGGAACAAGCCATCCCAGCCTTCCAACCTCCCCCTCCAGGAGGGTCCCAGGGCTGTGCTTCTTGGCGGCTGCATCTCCCTCTGGGTTGGCGTTGTTTGGGGTTCCCTCTGCTGGATGCTACCAATGGGCTTCCTGCCCTAGATCGGTAGGGGGAATGGGGAAGGGGGGCGGGGGAGTCGGAATCGTGCAGCGAGATAGGGAGAAAGTCTCCATCTCAGCCCCTTAAACTGCAGCTGCCAGCCCCCCTTCCCCCGTTCCCTCAGCCCCGAGAACCCCTGGCCCATGCGAGGAGACAGACATGGTGGGAGGGGATCTGTTGCCTCATCTGCTCCATATTAATAACTTGTTTGGGGGCCTGCAAGCGAAGCGTCTGCCGGGTGTGAGTGAGGCTCGAGTAGAATGGCCTTTCAGCTTGGGCTGGGCGGCATAGGGGGAGTGGATGCATCCCGGGGCTCAGCAGCCGCCTAGACAACTTTGAGCTCCTTCCCTGAACTCCAAACCGACCCCACCCCCCATCCTCAAATCAATTTAGTGATCCAGGAAAGGTCCGTGATCCAGTACCCACTGACCCCCTGTCCCTCAGAGTAGGGGTCCGTGTGTCACAAGTCCCGGAGGCTGCCCAACGTGGCTTCCCCCCACAGGTAGTGGGAGAGCTCTGGGTGCTCTGCTTGCCTTCAGCAATCCCAACCCAAGCTAGGAGAGCCCTCTGTGCGCTTCTGTTTAGATGATGAAGCTTTGTTTTTGTTTTTGTTCAAAGGCTCCTTGCTTCTCCCTCGCTCCCTCTCGGCCTCCCGGGCTCTGTGCCTCTCCCGACTGGAGGAGGAGTGAGTAGCCTGGCGGATTCCCGGTTCTCCCTGTGCTGTGCTCTCCCCCTCCCGGGCTCTCTGCTGGCAGGTTATTTGTAGCTTCTCTGGCGTGTTGGGACAGCAGCCCTACCCGGGGAGGAATGTAGCTGCTCATCCCACCAGCCGGGCCCCTTAAAGGGACAGCTGTGCTGGGCTCGGAGGGGAGGAGAAGCGACTCTCCTGCCTATTCCCCGAGGAAGTGCCCAAGAGATCAAGGGAAATCACTGGCCCCAGGAGGGCGGGAGGGGGCTGAAGGCCCCTAGAAGCCAGACAGGAGGAGATAGTCGCTCTCTGTGTCGGGGAGATAGGAGCAGGGATGGCCCTGGCATTTGGGGCACAGATTTAAATCTTCAGGGAACTCTAGGGGCCTCATTTTACAGAGGAGAAAGCTGAGGACGCTCACACTTAGTGCCTTAAGCGCTTACTATGCGTGAGGCTCCTCACTACAGCTGGGCGCAGGGTTAGGGTTTGGGTAACACCTTCCTTCGGAGAGTGTTGGGACTTGGGTCACAGAGGAAGCAAGGAACCTATTAGGGATTTGCCTTGAACTACTTGGCAAGGGCCTCCCCCTCTTTACTCAGGATCCCCCCAATTGCAGCCCCCACTGCTATAGGCAACCCTGCACAAAGGAGCCTAGGAGAATACTGGTTCATATTCGGTGCTTCCAAAGAAGGGTGAATGAGAGTGATCAGAGTTTTCCAGTAGAGTGTTGTGGATTTTTTAAAAAATTGATTTTAGAAGAGCAATTGGGAAATAGAGAAAAAGAGAAATATTTTTCATCCAGGTCATTTCAGAGGGTAGACTGATGTTCTTCTAATGCATTACCTATATCCCTGTATGATAAATGCTCTTGGTCATAGCTCAAGAACTGGAAGGGACCTAAGAGGTATGGAGTCCACATTGTACTGATGGGGAAACTGAGGCAGGTCTGGAAAGATTAACTGACTTGACTGTTAGCCCTCTTTTATACAGGAGGAAACTGAGTCTGAGAAGTTAAGCAACTTGCCTATAATCACAGAGGTTTTCAGTGTTCTGAACCCAGATCTTGCTTCCAGGTCCAACACTTTCTCCAACCCCCCCTCCCCAGATCACTATTCTGTGACACAAACATTTAATGGTAGTCCTAGCCTGGGAAGAGAGGAGTGGCCCCTGGAGGCTAACAGGAGAGCCCTGAGTTTGCTAGTGAGGCTGACCAAGCTCCTAAAATGTGGTGGTGTTACCCCTCCCCAGGCAGGTTGCAGTGGGAATAGTGCTGTTGTGTAGGGGCTCCTGTCCACAATGAGTGTTAGATGGGAAATCCAAAAGCCAAGGTGCTGGTTTGGATGCTGAAAGTCCTATAGGTCTTCTTAAGAAACTGAGGTTGGCATGAACTTCCATTTCAATTTCCCAAATTTAATTTTGAGGGGAGGTAGCACTGGTTGTTTGCATTGGGCTTGCTGTATTCCTGAGGTAGTGATGGGCCAAGCCTGCCTGGCTTAGAGGCCACTATTCAACTCAATTCACCAAGCATTCAGTAAGCACCTACTGTGTGTTACGGACTGTGATGGAGAGCATTCTGCATTGGGCTTGCTGGATAGCACATGGTGTGATGCATAGATTTCTGGACCTGGGAATCATGAAGACCCAGGTTCCAAATCCCCTTCAACCTGTAATGCCTGTGTGACCCTAAGCAAGTCAATTAACCTCTCTCAGCTGCAGTTTCCTTATCAGAGAAATGGGGATGATAAAACCTATGCCAAAGGATTGCTGTTGCTCAGTCACGTTGGACTCTTTGTGACCCCGTGGACCATAGCACATCAATACTGTCCGTGGCATTTTCTTGGCAAAGATCCTAGGACAGAAGGACTTAGGATTCTCCAAGGTGGCCAGGCTACAGGTGAGGATCAGGAGGAGTTTGTAGAGTGGGTCCAGGAGTAAGAGCTATGTACATACATAAAGAGAGCCATTTGTAAATGTGGAAGCACTAGATAGGTGTTAGTTGGTATTATAATTCTTTGGCAAAGGGCCATTGGAGTTTTTCAAAGGGTGCATGACCTTTCTTGGAGACAGGTCAGTGAGCCCAGGAGAGGGCTTGGGCAGGTGTAGATCAGCTGCCCCCAATGGGTGGAGACTTCAGCAATCTCCTAGAGATGAGACTGCTCCTGTACCTGTCTAACGCAGTGTGGGATTGCTTGAGTGATTGGGTCATCTGCTTTCATGGGTTTCTGAAAGAAGGTTGGCCTGGTGCTAAATTTGTCTTTCCTCTTCTATGTCCTGTTGGATATCGGATGACAAGCTTGAGCTTGGCACATGGGAACAAGGGTGATAGGTGGCCGGATGTGAGGGCCCCGCTGTGCCAAACTTCCGGACTTTCTGAGATGAACAGCCTCAGAGCTAGCAAAGTGACCAAGAGGTACAGACGATTGAGGAAGGTAGGGTGTGGTTTGAGACCATGGGGCATAATGAATGAATCTCTGCTGCCCCAAGCCTTTGGGATTTCGGGGTCTGTGGACCTTATATTGGAATTAATGTATAATTTCTTGTTGATTTGCCCCCTCCACATATGGCATCTGTGTCTGTGCCAGGTGCTGATGAGTCGAAGAGGAAAATGAAGTGGTCCCTGCCGTCAAGGGGTTCCTATTCTATTGGGGGAAAAGAACATGTGCACAGATAAGTTAAGCTATGAAGTAAAAACATTATGCCTGCAGGAGCAGGAAAGACAGAACACTGAGTTTTGTGGGAGGTGGGGTGGGGGTCAGGAAAGACCTCATGGAGGAGGAAGCAGTTGAACTAAGCTTCCAAGGCTGCTGGGGATCTTAGAGGCAGAGGTGAGGAGGAGGAGGAGAGGAGCATTCCAAGCATGGGGGACAATCTGATTTCAAGAAGGGGACAGTGCTAATAACCGGGGGTCTGACGAGTCTCACGTAGGACCTAGAGAGCTAAGGTTTTACAAGGCAAGTGGAAAATAAGTTTGAGGGAGGAGCAGAGAGAACCTTGCTGGGGATAGTCTGCCTCTCGGAATGAAGTCCGGGGATTATATATACACTTGGAATTTCAGGAACAGATTTGAGCCAGTTAGCCTTCTGATGTGAAATTAGGGCCTCTGGCTACCAGATGTCTGATTATCTTGTATTGAGTAAAGCTAGGTGGCCTGAGTTCAAATCCAGTCTCAGATATGAGTTGGGTGAGTCAGTCACTTATCTCAGCCTCAGTTTCCTCATCTGTAAAATGAGGGGGTTCTGTTCAGTGGCATCTATCATCACTGCCAGCTCTAAATTTGTGATTGAATAATCCTATGTACGTACTTCTGGAGAAGGAAATGGCAAACCACTCCAGTATCTTTGCCAAGAAAATCCCATATGGGGTCACAGACTGGGACAGGAATAAAACAACTGAAAAACATCAACATATGTACTGCCTGTGGTTGTGCGTGTGTGTGCGTCTGCGTGTGCATGTGTGTGTGTGTGTGTGTGCATGTGTGTGTGTGTATTTCCCAATCTCAGGACAGCTTCATGGACCCTTTTGTCCAATTTGACTAGGCTAAGAAATAGTGCTGGATTTGGAGTCTGGGGAACTATCTTTCATCACGTAATACATGTAAGCGTAACCTTGGCCAAGTCACTTCCCCACTGGGTCTCAGTTCCCTCCTCCTCTCCTGTAAAAGAATGGGGTTGGACCTCATGACTCCTAAGGGCCCTTCCAGCTCTAAATCTCTGACCCTAAGTTCCAGCGGCCATTTTCCAGCAGTCCTTGACAGGACAGGGCTCCGTCAGGAGGCTAAGTGGGCGTCACCTCGAATGGCTCTGAGCTGCCATCTGGTTTCACAGTAGCAGAAGACCTGCTCCGCTGCTCCCCAGGAGGGGATGAGGTGTTCCAGGAGAGACGCCCTGCTGGCTGGCTGAGGCGGGCACAGCGGAGCCCTATAAATAGCCCTCATGAAGGCCTGTGGTATCCCGTTCCAATTTCTGTGCAGACAGGGTCAGATTCTGCCTCCTGGCACAGCCTTCCTCTCTTTTCACTTTCCTCCCTTTAAAAATAAAAGAAGTTGCTGCTGTCAGACCTCCTTAAAACCGAATGACAGGTGACATTGATATTACTATTTCTAAGCACTTTCCCTGTACTATCTCCTTTGAGACTCCCAACAGGTCTGTGGTGAAGTAGGTGTTATTATTAACAGATAGACAAATTAAGGCTCAGAGAGGTTAGTGACTTGCAATGAGTCTCACTGCTAGCAAGTATCCAGAAAGAATTTGAACTTGGGTTTTCCTGATGCCAAGTCAGGACATTTTATCCACTCCCCTCCTTTATAAAAAACGAAATCTGAATATAGATCATTAGCTTCAGAGCCAAGCTCCTGGAGGACAGGAACTGTATGCTTTTGTATTTGTATCTCCGGGGCTTAGCACAGTGCTTGGCACTTGGCAAGGACTTAATAGCTGCTTTTCCATTCATTCATTCATTCACTTCACTTCACTTACTCAATTGATTCACTGATTCCCTGATTCATTCATTCTAAGGACTTCAGAGATGCTTTGGTTTAGCCTCCTTCATTTCACAGATGAGGAAACTGAGACTGTGCAAAGTGAAGTCATTGGCTATGGGTCATCGAGTGGCAGAGAACCCTAGGATCTGAGAAAGGTGTTTCCCGGGTAAAGCTGTGGCTAACGGCTCTTCTACCTCCTCCTCTCACTCCAAACCCAGCCTCCATCACATTAGCTCCTTCCTTTGTGCTACGGTCTCTTGGAAATGAGGCTTCCTGAAGCCTAACGGGAGTTTAGGGGAACAGCTATCTTCATAGCTATGCATTTGTTGACTTCCCTGGCTTCCTTCCAGGGTCAGCTCAAATCCCATCTCCTGTAAGCGTCCTTTCCCAGTGCCCCCCACTGCTAGTGCCTTCCCTCCAGCATGGCCTCCAATTGACTGTCTGTATCTCATATGTACATAGCTCTTCCCACGTTGATTCCCCCATTAGATTGGGAGCTCCCTGACCCCAGGACCTGTCTTTACCTTTCTTAATAAATGTGTGCTCAGGGCTTAGCACGGCGCCTGGAATGCTGTAAACTCGTCATAAATGTTTGTCGACTTGTTTCATTGGAATGGAAGCTCTTCCAGTTGGGGTCATGTCGTTTTGGGCTTTGACAGATGAAGAAACTGAGGTTCAGAGGGGTGGTTGTGTCTGCATACATTATCTCATTTGAGCTCACAACAACCCTATAAGGTAGTACTTTTGAAAGAAGAAATTCTTCATTTGGGTTTCTCACCCTGAATAAGGAACAAAACTCAGGACAAAGAGAATTAAAAGGAGTCAACATAACTTTCAAGAGTACTGTTACCATTTCCCCCATTTTACAGATGAAGAAACTGAGACTTAGAGTATTTGTGTCTGTACGTCATGATATCATGCCTTGCTGAAGGAGGAGCTTTACAGATGCTCATTGGTTAACTGCTTAGAGAAACTGCCTAGTTTAGGGGATCAAACATTGGGCTTGGAGTGGGGAAGTGGGAAGACTTGACTTTAAATCTCACAAGCTGGGGGATCCTACTAAACCCTGTATCTTCCCCGAGCCTCAGTTTCTTCATCTGTAAAATGGGGAACACAGTAACAGTACTACCTACCTCATAGGTTATTGTGAGGCTCAAATGAGATAATGCATGGAAACAACCACTCTGAGCCTCAGTTTCTTCATCCATAAGACAGGATAATAGCAGCCCACTTCAGTGCTATTTTGTGGACCAGGTGAGGTATTTGTTGCAAACCTCAAAAAGCTGTATGAATTTGAGCCGTTATTTGAATTCTGCAATTACCTCCTGGGAGAGCAGGTCTTGAATTTAAGAGGGTCTGTGCTGCAAGGATCCCTAAGCAGTCTGGGATGGAGGGAGCTTCTGTCTTTCCTCACCTGCCCAGCCACTCAAGGCCCCAGAGCTCTGGGCCACCCTGGCCAGTTCTGCTTCAATCTTGGGTCTCCCTTGGAGGTCCCCTGAGCCCGGGCAGCCTTCTTCATCCAGGGATCATCCAGCTGATTCCTCCTTTGACACCTTTTGCTTTGGGCCCCTTGGGTGGGTCACATAAACCCTGGGAGTCTCGCTGGGAAATTGATGGGGTTGGACCCTAGCTTCAGAGGGTCTCTTCCCGCTGATGATTTGCGATCATATGACCTCAAAGAAAGCCCCCAGCTCCTTGCATTTCAGGCCCGTCATCTCTTTGTTTCCTCCCCTTCACTTGGGGGCCAGTGCTGGGGACTTGCTTTGGCCTTGGCCGTAACCAAGAGCCGCCACGGGGTCTGCCCGCCCGCCCGCCCGCCGCAGCCTCTCCACTGCCGCCGGTTTCCTGGCTTCCTGGCGCTGCCTGGCTTGGACTCCATTTTCTTGGTCTTCTGTGTTTTTGATTTAGAGAAAGTAAACATCCTCGGTTGCCCCTGGGTACCTTTGAAACCCATTGGGAAGAGCTCGATTCTTTCTTTTACACTTAGAAATCCCCATCCTTGCACCGGGCATCTGTCAAAATAACTGCGAGGGCTATGGAAGTGGCACCCCCCACACACACACGTGCCAGGGTGGGGGGGGGACACATTTGTACCCCACCCCAGGCCCGCATGCTTAAGGGGACCTTTGAGGCTCCAGGGTAGGCAGCCCCAGGTGGGAACCGTGAAGGCCTCCTCTCAGGGACTTGTTGCAAGCCCCAACTTGGCCAGTGGGGACTTCCTTCCCCCGCCCCCCCCACCTCTGTGCGGAGCTGGGGATCAGAGCTGGGATCAAAGCCGGAAACAAAAGACCGAGGGAGAGAAACCTCCCATCTGGCCCCAGAGGCAGCCACACAAAGGTGCTGCATAATTTATCACCGGGAGTTTGCTGGGACCTTGGAGCTCCTGGCTCCCACCGAGGTTTTGGGGGAGAACCTCCCCCCTTCTCCATCGGCGAAGGGCACGGAGGTTCCAGCCCCTGCTGCTGGGAAAGACACCTGATTTGAACATAGGGTGGGGGAGGGGATAGAAAGCGAGTTGGCTGAGTGCAAAAGCTGGGGGTTCCCCCCAACCTCAGAAACTCCTGTGTCTGCCAGCCCCCCCCCCGTGGAGTTTTCTTTCCGTAGGGCATCCACCCACAGAATGGGAGTCCCACCACCTTGCTACCATGGATGAAGCCCAAGTGACAGCTAGCTGCAGGACTGGCTACTGGTATGTGGAAACCAAACGGGGTGCCAAGGAATTATATCCATAGGCAAAAGAAAAGTTGGGAGGGGAATCCCCTCCTCCTGTCCAATTTTTTTGTTCTTTCTGGCAGCTTAGTAAGGGAGGGAATTTCAACTACCAGGCTCAAAGGGAAGGTTGGAAGTATTTAGATATGAAAGTCATGTTGATTTCTAGTGCAGGGAATAGAGCCCCAGACCTGAAATCAGGAAGATCTGAGTGTGGGTCTCAACTCAAAAGACACTAATCAGCTGGGACCCAAATTGCTTTTTTCTCTCCGAGAGCAAATCCATTATTCTCTCTGAGCCTTAGTTTCTCATCAATAAAATGGGCATAATAATGGCACCTCCCTCCCTCCCAAGGTTGTTCACTTCCATACCGCAAACATTTTTTGAGCACTCACTATGTTCCAGTCTCTGGTTTACATAGACCAAAAAACAAAACAAAGCAAAAAAAAAAAAAAAAAAAAGCAAAACCTTGCCCACGTGACCTTGGACTATTCACTTAACCTTTCTAGCCTCAGTTGTCCTCCCTCTGTCAAAGGATGGTGGGTCTAAAGTCTTGTTTAACTCTAAACCCTTATGTTCTATAAGGGAAATAATGCATAAAAAGATCATAAGAGCATAGATTTAGAGTTGGAAGGGAGCTCAGAGGTCATTTAGGGCAATCCTCTCCTTTTACAAGAAACTGAGGCTCATAGACTTTCAATGCCTTGCCCAAGGTCACAAAGCTAGTAAGTGACAGAGTCAGTTTCCACTATTCTGGAATTTTTCTGTCCACTATTCCAGTATTATGTAAAATATCCCCCAGAATAAATACAAAACTGTTGGGCACCGAAGGAGGTGGTTCCTGTACTACACTTTGTTTTATTTTTTTAAATAATATTTTATTTTTCCCCAATTACATGTTAAAACAATTTTTAAACTTTTTTTTAAGTTTGAGTTCCAAATTCTTCCTCTCTTCCTCCCCTCCCCCCTCCCCAGAATGGTAAGCAATCTGATATAGTTCATGCATGTGCAATCATGAAAAACATTTCCATTTTAATCATTTTGTATAAGAAGACTCAAATGAAAGAAAGGAAGAAAGGAAGGAAGGAGGAAAATAGCATGCTTTAGTCTGTATTCATACAGTATCAGTTCTTTCTCTGGAGACAGATAGCATGCTTCATCATGACTCCTTTGGGATTGTCTTGCATCATTGCATTGCTGAGAATAGCTAAGTCAATCACATTCCTTCATCATACAATATTGCCGTTACTGTGCATACCTTTCTCTGGGTTCTGCTCACTTCACTTTGCATTTTTGCATCAGTTCATGTAAATCTTTCTAGGTTTTTCTGAAACCATCTTGCTTGTCATTTCTTAGAGCACAATAATATTCCATCACAATCATATACCACAGCTTGTTTAGCCATTCCCTAATCAATGGGCATCCTCTCAATTTCCAGTTCCTAGCCACCACAAAAAATAGCTTTGTGTGTACTTTGAAGGAAGGTAGGGAGATGAGAAAGGAGAACTTTCCAGGCGAGGCTGACCGTGGCCTTCCAAGTAGAAACTATAGCTTTTGCATTCTTCCTAAGTCTTTGTTCATCCAGGCTCCACATCCCTAGTTGCTTCAGCCAGTTTGCACGTGATATAGTCGCCAGGTTATTCACCTTCCTCTTCTGGATGCCTGTTAACATCTTTCCTAAAATGCAATACCCACAGCTGTTGCTATATTTTGAGCTTTCAGCCCCACCACAAGATTTTTTTTCCCTGTAACCTGTTACTCAGTTCCACCTCTGGTGTGAGCTCTTTTCATAGCTGAGCTTGGGGGTAAGGAAAGGAGAATACATTTCTACATTAAGAACCTGTTTGGAGGAAGCCTTGAATCTGGTCAAGGTTATAGTAAATAAGGGAGGAGATGGAGGATGCTCCAAAATCTCCCAGCAAATTGCTGCATTAGGACTTTTTGTAAAATGAGGAGAATACCCCATAGCCTCTTACTTCCTCTCTCCCTTCCTTTTAGAAAAGTGGTGATATGATGATTATAATTGAGTCACAGACTTAGATCTGAAGAGACCTTAGAGTTTATTTAGTCTAAACACCTCATTTTACAAGTGACAACGAGAAATCTGAGGCCCAGAGAGAAGTGACTTGCCCAAGGCCACTCAATGTAAATGGCAGAACCAGAATTTGAACTCAGGGCCTCGGGCTGCTCATTTCCACAGCACCATACTGCCTTTCATTCCTTCCTCCCAGAAGGAAGAGAATTGTGTGGGTCACATCTAGAGGCCAACCCAACTAAGTCTGGAGAGATTCACTATCAGTCTGGCTGCAAGGTGGTGAATTTTCAGCCAGAGTGACTCTCAAAAATTATATACGAATTCAACAAAGATTAAAAAATGCCCACTGTGTGCCCAGTACTGGCAATACAAAGACAACAACGAAACTACCCACGCCCTCAAGAAGCTTACACTCATTGGTTATTCAGGTCATAGTGGGGAGAAGGGAATACCCACCTAAAAAAAGTCCAGGATCATGGAAGAATCTGGAGTCTCACTCAAAGTATAGCCTGGGACCATCCACATTAAACAAGGCAGTCGGGTACAGTGGAAAAAAACAATGAGCTTTTGGAAGCAGAGGCCCTGGGTTCACATCCCATCTCTGCCACTTCTGTCCATGTAACCTTGGACAATTTAGTTAACCTGTCTAGCCTCAGTTTCCATATCTGTCAAATGAGGGTACGGTTGACCAGATGGTCTCTAAGGTCCTGTTTATCTCTAAGCCTCTAACTCTTCCATGCCAGTAGGGGCTTCTGCCCATATTTCAGTCACAGAGCACTCCTAAGCTTATCTCAGGTTCCATTTGGAAAAGCTCTTTGGGAACATTCTTAGAGAGATCTATTCTTCGGCTGCTGCTGGTCCTAAAGCTATGGGGTAGCATTTGTATTTGCATGTCAGGGAATTAACAGGAGCTGGTAATGTCCTGGCTTCTGGGGGGAGGTCTGGGTCTCTTTATTATTAGGAAGTTTGACCCTTCCCTTTGCCCCCATAAAGAATGTCAGAGCTGGGAGGGAGGGCGTGAAGAGCTATCTCATCCAGCCCCCTCTCCCCATTTTACAGATGAGGAACCTGAGGCTCTAAAAGGAAAAGTGACTTATCCAAGGTCACACATGCAGTAAATTGCAGAGTTGGGATTCCAATCCTGTGCCCCTCCAGATTCTAAATGCTGTTCTCTTTTCACTGAGCCACACCTGTCCACTGAAGACTTTGGCTAGGGGGAAAGCATCACTCCCTCCTGAGGCTGTCCATTCCACTTCCCAGTAGCTCTCTTAGGACATTTTTCCTTATGTCTAACTGAAATCTTCCTCTTTGAAACATCCTGCATCCTCCTCTTTCTACCCTCCAGGGCTAAGTGGAACAAGAGTTCTCTGTTCCACATGGTGGCCCTTGAAATACCTGAAGGCACTTATCAGGGACCGATTACATCTTCTTGTCTCCAGGTCCTTCAACTGAATCTTATGTGAATTCTGGCCCTTGACCATCCTGGTCACCCTCTAGCTTACCAATATCCTTTCTAAAACATGACCCCAGAACTGACCCCGATATTCCAGATGTGGTCTGAACAGCACAGAGGCTAGCCAGAGCATCACCTCCTAAGAAAGGCCTGGATATCATGCCTTTCTTATGCTGCCTAAGATCATCCACATTAGCTTTTTGGCTGCCATATTGCACGATTGACTCATATTGGGCATCAATCCATTAAATCCCCTGGATTTTTTTCTTTCTTTAACAATCAACATGTCAGTAAGTGGACTTCTATACTCCAGCTGCTGATTTAGGCACTGGGGAGACAAAATACAAAAATGACACAATCCCTGCCCTCAAGGAGCTTACATCCTACCAGAATGAAGCAACATATTCACAGATAAGTAGATACAAGATAAAGTCAAAATAATGTACAGTATTTTGGGGACATGGATGTCACTAATAGCTAGGGGAATCAGGAAAGGCATTCTGAAGGACATGGCGCTTGAGTCTTGAAGGGAACTAAGGTCTTCAAGAAGTGGAAATGAGAAGAGAGAGTATTTCAGGCATGGAGAGACACCTGATGTTAAGGCATGGAGGTGAGAGATGGATTGACATCTTGTATGTGAGCAAAGGGAGGGGCTCAAGCTTCCTAATGATAATGTCATGTATGGGATGGAATGTCATGTAGGGAAATGGCACCTAGGCCTGATTCTATGAGGGGCAACAGTGTGTAATCAGCCTGAAGACAGACAGGAACTGGATTTTGAAGGGTTTCAGTGCCAAACAGAGAAAATTGCATTTGTATTTTATCCTAGAAGCAATGGAGAACCAGTCAAGTTTTTTTGAGCAGGGGAATGTTATGGCTGGACCTGTGCTGTAGGAATATCAATATGGATTGTTCTAGTGGGGAGAGACTGGAGGAAATAAGACCAAGAAGGAGGCTAGAGGCAAGAGGTGATAAGAGCCTGGACCAGGGTGTGAATAAAGAGAGGAAGTGGGATGTGAGAGATATTGAAGAAGTAGAATCCATTGGCGACTGATTCGTTATATGAGCTGAGAGAGAGAAGAGAGTTGAAGATGACTTTGAGGTGGCCGACGTGTGTGACTGGGAAGGATGGTGGTACCTTGGTGGAAATCAAGACTTTAGGAAGAAAGGTGGGTTTTTGTTTTTCAGTAGGTCTTCAGCAATGTCCGACTCTTCATGACCCCATTTGGGGTTTTCTTGGCCAAGATGCTAGAGTGGTTTGCCATTTCCTTCTCCTGCTCATTTTACAAATGAGGAAACTAAGGCAAACAGGGTTAAGTGACTTGCCCAGGGTCATATGGCTGGTAAGTGTCTGAGGCCAAATTTGAACTTAGGAAGATGAGTCTTCCCAACTTCAGACCTAGCACTCTATCCCCGGTGCCACCTGGCTGCCCATAAAAGTGGGTTTAGGAGAAAGGTTCTCTTTTGACCTGTTGAGTTTGAGATGCTTATGGGACATCCAAGTGGAGAGATAGCCAAAAGGCCACTAGAGATGTCGGCCTGAAGCTCAGTAAAGACATGAGAACTGTACTATGCAAATTTGGGAGTTATCTGCATGAAGATGATAGCCAACTTCATGAGGGCCAATGGAATCACCAAGCAACTAAGGCCCAGGACGGAGCCTTGGATACACTCATGAATAGAAAGTGGGACACAGATGATGATCCTGCAAAGGAGACAAGAGTTAAGGTAATAAGAGAACCCAGTAAAGGAAGGATAGCTAAAAAGGGGAGTGACCACATGCTACAAAGAGGTTAGTGAAAACTTTAAAAAAAATGCTATTGGATTTAAAAATAAAGAGATTATTGGTGAAATGGTAGGAATGAAAGCCAGATTGCTGGGCAGAAGAAAGTAGGAGATGAAAAAGTAGGATATAAACAGCTTTTTTTTTTTTAAAGGAATTTGACTCTGAAAAGGGAGAGATATGGGATGATCATTTGAGGGGACAGTAGCCTCAAGTAATGGGTTTTTTTGGTTTGTTTGTTTTTTAAGAATGAGAGAGATCTGGTCTTGTTGGAAAGCAGCAGGTAAGGGGCCACTGGATAAGGAGAAGTTGAAAATAAGAGAAAATAAGATGATCAAAGGATCAAATTGCTGGAAGAGAGAGGAGGAGATGGGATCAGGGGTACCTGTAGAGCTCTTGGCATTGGCTGGAAGAGCCTCCTTGTGCTCTGACCTGGGAGCAAAGGAGCAGAGCCTGGGGGAGGGGTGATTTGGAAGTGTGGAATTGGAATGGAGAGCACTTGGGAAGGATGGCCTTGATTTTCCTAGACCAACACCTAAAGCATTGGCATGAAGAGACACCAGCCTCAGCCTTTGCCAAAGCACACACTCAATAAATGCTCTGGAGCTTGTATGGCCTTATCTTTACTGCTTCCTAGAAGCTGAAAATAGGGAGAAACTTTCACTTTTTCTCTAAAATAGAGCACTGAGGGATTATTAAGGAATTCCTTTTCAGGAAGTTTCTGTGGACACAATGTCGAAAAGATGTTTCCCTGGTCAAATGACATGATAATAACGATAATAGCTAACATTTATGTAGCACTTTATAGTTTTATGTATATTATCTCATCAGGATGGGGAAATAGAAAGCTATTCTATGAAATAAGGGATCTTGACTTTTGGTCTAGGGAAGATAATAGAAATAGAAGTATATTTGAGTATCTTAAGTTGAATTTTAAAAGTTCAAATAGTCACCCACCCTCTTGTTTCACTCCACTACTTCTCTTTACTCTGAGGAATGTGATTTTTTTTTTGTCTATGATTTCTTCAAATACCTAGTGTGGAAACTCCCTCCTTAGATGCAAGTAGCCACTAGTCTGTAAAGTCTTAGAGCTTTGCCTGTTGTCACAGCTTGGTATGAACGGGTTAGAGGGAGGACTGTAACCCCTGGGTCTTCCTGACTCCAAGGCTGGCCCTCTGGCCTGCACCGTATTGCTTCTCCTAAGTTAAAGGGTTTGAACTTTCCCTTTATCATCTCGGCCAAAGCGCTAGTGAGAAATGAGATTTAGACTGCGCAGTTGGGGACCCCCAGAGATGAAACGGAAGTTGTCATGGAGACCCTGGCTTTGTGTGTGTGCCCCATCGCCTTTTACTTCGAATGCATGACCCTCCCCAATGCCGGCCAGAGAAGGGTCAGGCCTGCCTCTGAATTCCCAATAATGCTCTTGGGCAGGAAGTCAGCTCTGCCTGTCAAATGGAGTCCCTTGAAGTTTATTGTCTGTTATTCATCTCTGTGAATACTAAACCCCAGGGATGGGTTTAGCAGACACTGCTGAAGGCTGCCCTTTGCCATCGATCATACTTTTCCCAGGTGTTGGTGTATTAACTCCTCCACGCTTTCCCAGTCCTGGTGCTCGTTACTTCAGCTTTGTTCGGTCGTTAGAGACTCTTTGTGACCCCATTTTTGGGTTTTCTTGGCAAAGATACTGGAGCGGTTTGCCATTTCCTTCTCCAGCTCAATTTACAGATGAGGAAAGTGAGTCAAATGTGGTTAAATGATTTGCCCAGGGTCACACAGCTAATAAATGTCTGAGGCTCAATTTGAACTCAGTTCTTCCTGACTCTAGGCTCAGTGCTCTATGCACTATGATGTGCCACCCAGCTGCCCTGGCTACTGTTTCTTTGAAGTAATTGTGGATTCAAATCCTGCCTCTCTCACTTACTAGGTGTGTGACCATTGGGTAAGTCACTGCTCCTCTCTGGGCCTCAGTTTCCTCATCTGAAAAATGAGGGAACTGGACTAGATGTGTTCTGAGGTCCCTTCCAATGTTACATCTAGGCTACTATGACCCCTCAGCCCTAACCCGGCCTACCCACAATGATGTTCTGTTTTTCCCTCCAAAATCAGAGAGTTGTATGGTAGACACCCCCCTCCCACCCCCACTAATACTTCCTCCATCTTTAGGCTCATTCCCCCTAAAGGATAGGCTGTTCAATAAGCCTTTATTAAGTGCCTACTATGTGTATGGCACTGGAGTGGTTTTTTTTTTTTCTCTAGTCCTGTGATTTCAACAGTGTAGAGTATTCTTGGCATGTGAGGCCAAGGTAGAAGCCGATTCATAGCAAGATTTCTCATGCAATTTGTAGTCTATAGTCTGAGACAACAGCTAGGTAGTTCAATGGATAGATCACTGGGCCTGGAGTTAGGAAGACCTTAGTTCAAATTTGGCCTCAGACACTAGCTGTGTGACCCTGGGGCAAATCACTTAACCTCATCACCCCTTGGAGAAGGAAACAGCAATCCACTCCAGTATCTTTGCTAAGAAAACCCTTATGGACAGTAATGGTCTAGGAACAGTCAGGAAGAATCAGATGCGACTGAGCAAAGTCTTTGAGAGCTGCCTGGGACTCTGAGAAGTTCAGTGACTTGCTGCGAGCACAGAGTCAGTAGGCGTAAAGAGGCAGCTCTTGAACTCAGGTCTCCTGCATTGCAAAGCCAGCTCGTTCCCTCCACCATGCCCAGGCTCCCTGGGCTCTGGGGATACAAAAATTAAAAACTGAAGAAGCCGCACATTCTTGAAGGAGGGGGGAGCTCAGTGTGGTCCGTAGGATACAAAGTAGATAGAGAGTGATGGTGGCAAAGGGGAGAGCCAGGGCGTGGAACACTCAGAGCAGGCGAGGACGATTTCTTCTGAGAAGGTGTGAGAAGTCTTAAGAGAGGACCTCATCTGAACCTAGTAGGGAGAAAAGACTTCGAGAAGTCCAAAGTTGCCAACATTCTCCTTCAGGGGACTTGACCCTTGGAGCAGGAGGTGGGCAGAGGGTCTGAGACTCTTCGCCCACCGGATGCCCAGCCGGCCCGGGGGTGTTTGACTAGGTCATTTGAAGGAAGGGAAGGACCTGAGATTTCTTCATTGTTGCAGGTCACCCGGGAAGGTAACATCCTCCCCAAGCAATGCAGATCAGCCCCGGCATGCTGTCTGCCTGTTGCCTCTGAGGCTGTGAACGCTGGCTGGGGTAGGGGTGGAGGAGAGATGAGGACTAAGGCGGAGGGACTGACGGCCACACAGCCGTGCGTCAGACTCTGGGCTCGAACTTCCTCACTGTGGTCTGTTAGGCCCCACTGACTCAAGTCATCTATTTAACTACATTACAAAAATAGGAGAGGAGGCCGTCTGTTGTGTGTTGGGGATTCTGCCGGGAGCAGCCGCAGGAGCTTGGGACAGGGGGGTGAGGAGTGCGCGCTCATGTTTGGTTGGAGACCCGGGGCAAAGGCCGGTAGTGGAGAAGAAAGGAGGGGAGTCGGGAGTAGGGGGCCAAGGAGTAGCCACGCCCCCCCCCCCCCAGTTCCCAGGCTGGGCTGCCGCGGGGAGGGGGCGGGAAGGGTAACTTACGCGACCCTCCCGAACCCTCCCCTGCGCTCACAGTCCCACACTCGCTTCTTAGCTGCGCGGGGGCCGGCCGGGCGGGCGGCGGGACCGGGACCAGATGAATTGGGGGGGGGGTGAATGACCCTGGCAGGGCCCTTTGTTCCCGCCCAGGCAGGAGCGGGGGCACAGAGCCGTTCACACGCCATCGCAGGGCATCCTGCTGGGCACGCCGGGGAAGGGGCACTGCAGCTGGTCATGGGACTTGGCCGGGGGCATCGCTCCCGGCTCAATAGCCTGGCCCAGCAGGGTCTGGCTGGGGCTGGAGGGGGAGGGGCCTCTTCCCCCAGTGCCTCCCCCGCCCCCTCAGCCCCCAGCCTGGGGATTGGACGTGGCTCTGGGCCCCTCCACCAGTCCGCCCTCGCTTCTGCGGGTACCTGACTTCCAGGCTTCTTCCTTTTGGGTCTGGCCGTGGGAACCCTTGCACTTAGTGCCCTGTTCTGAGCGGGGGAATGGGGGGCCGCAGGGTGGGAGGTGGAGATCCTGGCACCAGAGGAGGGAGTGGAGCCCCTTCGGGCCACCGACAGCGCTTAGGATCCTGGCCCTAGAGCTGGGAGGGCATCCAACCCAACCCTCTCATTTTATGGAGGAGAAAACTGAGGCCCAGGAGGATGAGGGACCTGATCAGGCTCATACAGCCTTTCCTTCGAGCTGACAGTGCCCAATAGAATCATGGATTTAAAGCTGTAAGCCACCTTGGAGGCCATGTAAGTCCTAGGATCATTTTACAGAAAAACAAACTGAGGCCTTAGAGGTTCTCTGAACTTGCCTAAATTTCCAGTGGTGGTACATGGCAGAGTGCAAATTCAAACTCAGGCCCTCGAAACCTGGCTTCCTGCCTTTCTGAGCCTCCCTTTCCTCATCTGTAAAGTGAGAGGCTTGTACTAGGCAATCTCCAAGTTCTAGATCTGGGATCTGTAATCATTCTCATTATCGTAACAATAGCTGATGCTTATACCAAAATGAAGTTACCAGAGTTCTCCTGCGATCTCCTTTAAGCCAAGTTCTTTCCACTGCACTTTGCCCATCTCATCCCATGGGATTTGGACTAGAAGAGACCTGGATGCTCTAGTCTAGGCCCCTGAAACAACATGTCCATGATCCCCTGGGTGGTTAAACCTGAATCCAAACCTAGGCATGATTCCTAATCCAGTTGCCTTTCCATGGTGCTTCAGGAAATTCCAGCACTTTTCACCCTCCTCTACACCCCCTGTTCAGGCGATTTTGTTCCCAGATTAAGGCAAGTTCTCCAACCCAATATTAAGAGTAAAGTTTTAGGGACAGAAATGAGGGCCAACCACAAGTCCCCTCTCCACTTGCTAACTCCTTCCCACGAAGGCAACACCATACCTACTAAATAAAAGAATTAGGAGGCAATTCACTCTCCCGAGCTCTGTTTTTACTCCGAGTGCTTGAAGACATATTGACTAAGGCCCCGGAGAGGAGTAACTTTGGACAAATGCCGACGCTGAGGTCAGCAGGGACTTTCCTAGTGATTTAAGTCATTGTGGGTGAGGGGGGGCCTCTCCCACCCCTCCCTCTGCCCCAGAAACCACAGAGCTAGATCTGAGGCTGACTTGGGAGGTCAGAAGGAGCTTCATGCCTTGAGCTCTTGCTTTACCCTTCACTGTCTTCTCCTCTCCCTCCCCAGGCCTGGCCAGCAGTCCTGAATGTGCGTGTGGCCGAAGCCACTTCACATGTGCAGTGAGTGCCTTGGGGGAGTGTACCTGTATCCCAGCTCAGTGGCAATGTGATGGTGACAATGACTGCGGGGACCACAGTGATGAGGACGGCTGCAGTAAGAAACTCCTCCAGGGAGGGGGGCCAGGGTCGGGAGGAAGTCATAACGAGAATGATGGGGATCATTAATCAAGCAGCCATAGCCACTGTGTTAGACTCTGGCTGTACAAAGACAAAAGGGAAGAGTTCCTGCCCCCAGGGAGCCTACGTTCCATCAGGGAGATGATATGCATGTATAATTACATGCGAAATAAATACAAAACAAATTACAAGGCAGTTTTTAGATGGAGGTGATACACTTAACTGCTGCTGGGGGTGTGGAACAGGAATCTGGAAAGGCTTTATGTAGAAGCCGGCACTTGAGCTAAGCTTTGAGCTAAGCTAGGGATCCTGAGAGGCAGTGGTCGGGGGAGAACATTCCAGGCAGGGGGACGGGGCCTGTGCAAAAGCAGAGATGGAAGCCTGTGAGTGTGGTGTGTCTGGACCAATAAGATGGCCACTTGTGGCCTGAAAGAGAAGCTGGAGCCAGAGGAAGAAAGGCTTTAAGGAAGGGCCAAGCAGGACAGCAGCTGACTTTGGGATGGGGCTTTTTGACGTCTTAAGATACTGTATGTCATATTCCAAGAGAAGGCCATTTGGCCTCTGTGATTTCCCAGCAGGGCAATTGACTGTTCCCAGTGTACCTGTAGAGTTGGAATCTTAGAACAGGAGGTTTGTTATACCACCGACCTTACCCAATCTACCATTAGGGCCTCCTCAGCACGATTTACTTTGGTCCAAGTCAGCAAGCATTTATTAAATATCCCCAAAGTGCCTGGTACTTCTCTAGATTCTCAAAAACAAAATAGTTACTGCCCTCAGGACACTTATATTCTCCCCAGGACAGGGGTCTCATACATAGATAATTAAATACTAAATATATATGAAATACATTTTTTGTGTCTGTTACTCCACTGTGGAGGCATACATGTAACAATAATATTAAATATACATTAATAATACATATAAATGTAATATATATTAAATACATATTAATAATATGTAGAAATGTAATATATAATAAATAATATGTAATAAATAATATTAAAACAAAATATAAAGAAGACTTTTTTTGTGTGTGTAACATAGATGCTTCCTTAAATAGCTTTGAATGAAGGAAAATGCATTTATTAGGCTCTTGCTATGTGCCAAGCACTTTACAAATATTATATCATTTGATTCTCACAACAACCCTGGGAGGTTGGTACTATTCTTATTCCAATTTTACAGATGAGGAAACTGAGGCAGACAGGGTAAGTGACCTGTCCAGGACAGTAAATATCTCGGGCTAGATTTGAACTTGGGTCTATCCAACATGTCACCAACCTGTGCATCCCTTGTTCTTCTCCATGCTCAGCCCACCTAGTTTTCCAGTCATCTGAATCCTTGATCATATCTTTTACATCACTTCTTTATTCATAGGAATGTGATTCAATGGAAAGGGACCTGGATTTGGACTCAGTGGACCTGGGTTCAAATCTTCCTTTGCTACGTCTGTAGCTATGTGACTTTGGACAAGTTACTTAGCCTCTCTGGGCCTCAGTTTCCTCATTCTTAAAATGATGAACTGGATGGCTTCTGAGTCCCTTTCTTTTTAAAAATGTAACTTTTAATTTACTTTTTGTTAATTAACAAACATCAATTTTTTCTTCCTCCCAGCCATCCCTATTGAAACGTGTATGCACAGTTAAGCAAAACAAATTCCCACAAGGGCCATCCAAAAATGTGCATCTCACTGTGCACATTGGTTCTCATCATCTCTCTAACATGCCTTGGTGTTGAACTCGGGAATTATGGTTGGTTATTGCATCGATCAGAGTGTCTGAGCTCCTTTCCTTCTCCATTTGTGGTCCTATGGAGGTTCAGTTTATGGTTGTGCCTCTTGCTAACAGTGTGATCGGGTCTCCCTTTCCTCATCTGTAAAATGAGTTGGAGGAGATGATCCCCTTAAATTCTCCCTAATCAGAACCTATGAACGAATACATTCTATTTGTATGTCAGTGTAAGATGGGGAACTGCCCTGGTGGGGCCATCTGTTGGAGTAGATGAGTCTTCAAGAGTTGCTTGAGGCAAGGAAATGTTTAAGTGATTTTGCCCAGGGCCATGGGGTCATGTGATTATAGATTCAGAGCCTAATTTTATAGAAACTGAGCCCCAGAGAGGCCCCAGGATACCACAGGTAGAAAGCAGCAGACCTGGAGAAAGGAAGCCACTTCAGTCATCCCTGGACTGTGTCCTCGGCGAAGGAACGTCGATCTGGGACATAGAGAGCCGACATGTTAGGAGACACCCTGAGCCCAGGTTGGCTGATATGCTAATGGATCAGCTTGCTGCTTGAAACGATTTAGAGCCGGAAAGGGTGATTTGCCTAGATTTGCCTAGATTTTCTCCCTCAGTCGTCCTGCTGCTGCTCTAGCCTGACATCGCATCCCTAGTCTTCTGCCATATTAGAATCATTGTTGGTAACTGGTTTCAGAAAGAGGAAAACAGGTTGAATCTGCAAATGACTGACTAGTAAGCTCAATGCCAGTTCTTGGCAAAATTCTAGAGTCTACTCTAAAACAGTATCTGTAAGCACAGAAGAGAGAGCGGCTACCTGGAAAGTATCAGAGGCAGGATTGGAACCCAGGTCTTCCTGACTCCAAGACCCGTTACCTATAGACAATGCCACGATACTTTACGTGTATGTATGCAGAGGCAGCTAGTTAATTCAGTGGATGGTGATAGACCTGGAATTGGCAAGGCCTGAGATTAAATCCTACTTCAGATGTGTGGCCCTGTGGAAGTCACTTGATCCTTTTGTGCCTCAGTTTCCTCATCTATAAAATGGAGATATTAACAGCACCTCCTCACAAGGTTGCTGTAAAGATCAAAAGCGTTAACACATCCTCTTGTGTTCTGTACATGTTGGCTGTTATTATTATTATTATCATTATACATAAAGATATTTATTTCTTCTCTAAATTGGCAGACAACCAGCTGCTTGAGAGGTTTACGCATTCTGTAAACGTCCCTGACCTCCCAGTTGGTACATGCACCCAGTAGACTGACCCACCTTATTCTGTGTATCCAGGGGTGACGTTCCTAACTCACCTTTGGTGCTTTGGGTGCGTTCCCCAGGCCAGCCCACGGCCTCTGCAGCTCATTCTTGTTTGTGACCAGAAGCAGGAATTATCAGAGGGGATGGGGAGTGAGTACCATTTGTGACCTTGAGCAGAGGTATCCATCTGAAGTTAATTGGCCCTGATAGGAATTGAACCTACAACCTCGGCCTCATTAACACCCATTCTATCCAGTTGAGCTAACTAGCCCAGACAAGGTACTCATTACATATTAGCAACATGTATTTGCCAAGAGGAAAGCTGAAAAAAAAAAAAGACATTTCTTTTTTTTTCCCTTTCTTTTGTTCCCTCTTAATTTCTATAAGGTTTTAATTGCCCAGTGCTAGCCTTCTAAGGATCAGAGAGCTCGAGTTGGAAGGGCCTCAGAAGTCAGATAGCCCAACCCCTACATTTTGCAGATGAGGAAACTGAGGTCCAGGATAGTTAAATGATTTTCCCAAAGTTATATATGTATTAGAGATGGGATTGGAGCCCAGGTCTTCTGACTGAAAAACTCGGACTTACTCCATTCTAGCACGTTATATCTTACCCTCTCATAATAATTTACCCTTCTGTGACAGTGTTTGGGGGGGGGGCTAACTTCACTGATGTAGGGAATTGTTGGTGAAGAAAGCTCCGCTGATGTAATTTGGCCGCTTCCAGTCGTATTTGGCCTGGGTCACGGAGAGGTCAAGTTACTCGCCTGTGGTCTCAGAGCCAATATGTGGCAGAGGGGGATTTGAACCCAGGTCTTCCTAATTCCAAGCCTGGCCTTCTACCCACTCTGTCACTTTACCTCTCAGATAATACTTTAACATTTGCAAAATGATATCCTCACAACAAACCTTTGGGCTAGTTGTTTCTTGTATTTGTGGGGGGGGGGGGAAGGTGTCGAGGCTTGCCCGGAGATACCGACAATGAAGGGATCTCCCAGTATAAAAATTCCCTCCACCTCTGCTGATTAACAACTCCTCTTAAATTTCTAGTCTCAGAGATTGCCTGGGAGCATTGAGAGGTTGAATGATTTGTCCAGGGTGGGTCAGTCAGTACGTGTCAGCGTAAGACTTGAACTCAGATCTTCCTGACTCCAAGGTGTGGTCTCTATTCACTAAGACATATTACCTCCTATTACAAGTATTTTTATGCCCATTATACAGATGAGGAACCTGCATAGCCTTGGGTCACACAGCTAGTAAATGTTACTGATTAGGTTCAAACCCAGGTTCTCCCGGCTCCAGATTGTGCCCTCTCTCTCTGATGTTAGACTCTGGAACATGGGATGTGAGGGAGAGGGTTGGGCCTGAGCAAGGTTGCTAGTTTCACATGGCCTTTCTTTCCCCCTGGGGCTCAGTGCTTCCCACCTGCTCCCCTCTGGATTTTCACTGTGACAATGGCAAATGCATTCGACGCTCCTGGGTGTGTGATGGCGACAACGACTGTGAGGATGACTCAGATGAACAGGACTGTCGTAAGTGCCAACCGGGGTGGGGTCTGGGCAGGCCGAGCCCGGGCTCTGGGCGAGGCTGGGGGAGGATTCCATGGGGCTCTGCACACCAGAGGTATTACCACTGCCTCCCTGGTGTGGAGTGTTCCGTCTGTCTCTGGGCCCCCAGCCAGGGAGCATCCCCCAGGGAAACGCCAGGTGACACCTGAGGGCTGGCTGAGTGGGCCCCAAGCGCCTGGGGCCCCCCAGTTCTGACCTCTCTGTGTCTTGTGTTCACAGCCCCTCGAGAGTGTGAGGAGGATGAATTCCCCTGTCAGAATGGCTACTGCATTCGAAGCCTGTGGCATTGCGATGGAGACAATGATTGTGGGGACAACAGTGATGAGCAGTGTGGTAAGTGGGAGGCATCACGGTGTGATGGGGAGAGGGCTGGATTTGAAGTCAAGGGGACCTGAGTTTGAATCCCGGCTCTGCTTGGACGAGTCACATAACTTGTCTGGGCCTTACTTTCCTCATCTATAAAATGGAGACAGGCTAGGCCCTTTCTAGCTCTAAATCCCATGGTGTTCCATCTTGACCCCGAAGAGGATCAATAAACATTTATTAAGTGCCTACTATGTGCTAGGCACTGTGCTAAGCACTAGAGGGGAAGGTATGCCCTCCCTTTTTCCCCTTGGAGAAGTGAAGAGTTTGTGAATAGAGACTGATACATATCTTGTATATCATATATACATATCATGGTCACTCCGTCAACTACTCATTGTCACAAGGGAAGGCTTACTGGGTTGTGAGGAGAAAGAACGGCAGGCAGATAAAGAAACTGACTGTGATGTAAAAATGCAAAAAGCAGGAATAAAACCTTAATTTTACAATAGATAAATAAATAAATCCAGTGGGACTTAGGAGAAAGAAAAAGAGAATAGCAGGGGAGCTAAAAACAGCATTCAACAACCCAGGCAGTTCTGGAAACCATTCGTTTCTTCATTCAACAAACATTTTGTGGACCTACTATGCACAAGATCGTGGCTACCCTAACTTGAACAACAAGAGGAACCAAGGGTGGGAAGGCTGGACTGAGCTATGCAGGTGCCCCAAAGACCAGAGTCAGATTGAGCCTGTTCATAGGCTTGGGTTTGGCTCCAGGATTTAAAGGGTCTGAGGAATCCCCAGAGAGAGGAAGTCCGGGAGTCGGGGGGAGGGGATTGGCACCAAAGCTGGGGGGCCCTCAGGAGGCTCCCCAGGGCAGGAGTGGACAGCCTGGTCTCTCTCCAGACATGCGCAAGTGCTCTGACAAGGAATTCCGCTGCAGTGACGGCAGCTGCATCGCGGAGCATTGGTACTGTGATGGTGACTCAGACTGTAAAGACGGCTCAGACGAGGAGAGCTGCCGTGAGTGCCTTTGGCCCCTAGGGTGACCACAGAGGGACAGGGGTCAGGTAGTGGGTCCCACCTCCTGGGCATAAGTGCCAGGCCTGTGGCTGAGCGAGTCCAAATAATAACTCACCTTTTCATAGGACTTTAAAGCTTGGAAAGCAATTTCCTCATGCTAGCCCTGAAGCGGATATTGAAAGAATAACTATCCCCATTTTAGAAATAAGGAAACTAAGGCTCTGTGAGATTAAGGGATTTTACCATGTGTCTGAGGTAGGATTTGAACCCTGGTCTCCTGACTCCCAAGGCCAATACTCTTTCACTGCACTGCCCCTGAAGTAGCTGTGGCTAGACCTGGAGAGAAGTTGGACAAATCCCTTTAAGTGAGTAGGGAGGCGTCATTTTTCTTACCCATCTGACTGAAGCATCTTTATGGGGCACTGCCCAAGGGAACTCTGTGATAGTTGAGTTGGGGCTGTCACCATGCGTTATATGTTTCCCCTGAAAGAAGCCAATGATCGTTTACATTGAGCTCCTGCTATGTGAAAGCCACCATGATAGGCGTAAGGTACACAAAGGTGAATCATAAAATGGTCCCTGCCCTCATGGAGCTTACGTTCTACAGGGGTGGGGGTGAGGGGGAATAACATATATGATGTGTGTGTGTGTGTGTGTGTGTGTGTGTGTAGAGAGCTATAGATATAGAAAGGTATCTATAGATCTATATATGGATAGATTTATAGATAGACCTATCTATCTATATCCATCTGTGTGTATGTATATGCTTTGTCTAGGGTCAACCAGTCTGGTATAAATACATACATATAAATATAAATATGTATATGTATATTTACATACGTACATACACACACATATAATTATTTATGGAGAGAGCCTTAACAATTAAGGGGATCAGGAAAGGCTCCCCTCAGGAGTTTGCCCGTGAGTTGAGCACTAAAAAACCTTGGGATTCTAAGAAGCAGATAGGGATTGAGTGCATTCCAGGCATGAGGGCCAGCTTGTACAAAGACATGAAAGAGGATCAATCATTGAGCATATATGTAAAATGAAGGCAGTCTTTGCTCTCAAAGGGCTTACATTCTACTAGGGGAAAACATGTTCACAGATGAGTTAATAGAACAGGATTTATATAAAATAAATACAGAGTGATTTTTTGGGGGGAGGGATCCTAATAGCGGGTGGAATCAGGAAAAGGCCTCTTGAAAGAAGTGAGCTTCATTTGAGCTGAGCCTTAAATGAAGTTAGGACCTGGAATGCCGAGGCCTGAGACTGTTTCCTCTTGTCCACCCCATTAGCCTCGGCAGTTCCTGCACCTCCCTGCAGCCTGGAGGAATTCCAGTGCGCCTATGGCCGCTGCATCCTGGACATCTACCACTGTGATGGGGATGACGACTGTGGGGACTGGTCCGACGAGTCTGACTGCTGTGAGTGCCCTTTGGCCGGAGGCGGGAGGCAAGGGTGTTGGAGAGTTTCTAGGATGATTAGATGAAAAGTGGTGAGTGGCGAACTGCGGTCCTGGGGAGGAGTCTCTGAATTCTAGGCAGCCTTCGTAAGAGTTAATATTCATTCATTCACTCAGTTACTCGTTTATTCATTCGTTTGTTCATTCACAATCCTTGTTTGTTCATAAATATTTCTGCTGCGCTCTGTGCACAAGGCCCCAGGAAGGGCCTGGGGCCAGGAGACTAGCTTTCTGAAGAAGTATGTCACAAGGGTCTCTGAGTACAGGATGGCTGGAGAGACACACATCACAGCTGTTTACGCCCTTTGTGACCTCTGGCAAACCACTGAGCCTCCTTGGGCTCATCTTCATCTGCAAAATGAGGGGGTTCGATGAAATGGCGTCCGAGGACCTCCCAGCTTGAGACGCATGACCCTTTGAACTGGGTAGTAACCATAATCTTCCATCCTTCTCCCTGCCCAATCCCTGCCTAGCCTCCCACCAGCCCTGCCGATCAGGAGAGTTCATGTGTGACAGTGGCCTCTGCATCAATGCCGGCTGGCGCTGCGATGGGGACGCGGACTGTGATGACCAGTCTGATGAGCGAAATTGCAGTGAGTGGGAGAATGGCGCTGGCGGGATGGGGTGGGTGGCTTGTAGTGGGCTTGTGGTGGAGAGGAGGCCCCAGGGAGAAGGCCAGGGAGGCGGTGGGTGAGGGACGAGGGATCCAGCTGCCACCTTGGCTGAGCTCTGGATTGGGGGCTGGCTAAGGATGTTGGAGAGGTCCGGAGAGGGGAGGAAAGTGTTTCAGAGCTGCCCCCCGACCTAGACCTTCCCTCCCACCTTCTCCAGCTACTTCCATGTGCACGGCGGAGCAGTTCCGCTGTAAGTCTGGCCGCTGTGTCCGCTTGTCTTGGCGTTGTGATGGGGAAGATGACTGTTCGGACAACAGTGATGAAGAGAACTGCGAAAACACAGGTCGGGCCCCTCAGCCCTGCCTCTGGCCCCTTAACAAGTACCCTGTAACATGGGCAAGACAGGGCAAAGATGGCGCCCTTGCCACCCAGCTTGGGCCAGGAGTATTCATGGTTTAGCTTTACCTGGCCTGGTGGGAACCACCACCCTTTCCCCAAGGAGTATGGACTATGAGGCCATAGGATCATGGCTTTAGAGCTGGAAGGGAGCTCCGAGGACATCTCTTCTCCAATCCCCTCATTTGACAGATGAGGAAACTGAGACCCAAGGAAGTTCCGTGGTTTACTCAGGGCCATGCAGGTAGCGTTAGTGGTGAGATTTGAATCCAGGACCTCTAACTCCAAAGCCAACAAAACCAGTGTTATGAGCATCACTTTCTGTTAACATCTTTATTTACATATAGGTCTGATTGGGGCCAGAGGTTGGGCAGGAACATACTGCTTTAGATGGCTGGTTGATTTCCTTCTAAACCATTTTTAGGGTTATATCATTGCTACCTTTCCCTTCATGCCAAGAGTTCCTTGCCATCTCGCTCTATCAAAACCTAATGGAAAGTCTGGGGATTCAGTCTTGCCAGATCTATGCCTTGCTCTGGAGCCCTGGAACACCCTGCCACCCTCACCACCCGACTCACCCAAATCCCAGGCCAGCTGTGTCTTGCCTTAGAAAACGTCAGGCTCCCGTCCTTGCCAAGTGTTCCCTCTGTTGCCCCAGCTCCTCCCCTGACCTGTGCTGTCCCCCTCTCCCCAGGAAGCCCCCAGTGTGCCTCAGATCAGTTCTTATGTGAGAACGGGCGCTGTATCGGCCAGAGAAAGTTATGTAATGGTGTCAATGACTGTGGAGACAACAGCGATGAGAGCCCCCAGCAGAATTGCCGTGAGTATCTCCTGGCAGGGGCGGGGGGGGCACTGCTTAATTGTAAGTTTTGGAGGAGTTTTTTGAGCTGTGAGTACAGAAATAGCTAACCCAGATCTTCTAATACCTTCATCTTACGGATGAGGAAACTGAGTCCCAGAAAGAGGAAGTGATTTAGAATCATAGATGGAAGGATCTTCAGAGAGCATATATTCCAATAGCTTCATTTTCTAGATGAAACTTAGGTCTATCCAGGAGAAGTGACTTGACCAAAGTCCCACAGGTAGTAAGAGGCAGACGTAGGGTTTGAGCTGACCTCCTGCTTCTAAGTACGGTGTTCACTCGCCCAAGGTCACACAGTCAGTAAACGGGTGGATGAGTCAGAATTTGAACTCCAAACCCAGCCCCCTTCCTGTGACCCCCCACCCTGCCCAATTAGCAGGGCTTCCGTTCCTGTACAGCTCCTAGGGCTAACAGAGAACCCTCTCTAAGGACTTTTCCAGCTGCAGGAGCAGCTCTCCATGGTCTTGGTGGAGTGCCAAGCTGGCTCTCCTTAGGGAGCATGTTGGGCTCAGCTCCCATCTCTGACTTGACTGGCACAGGGCCTCGGACGGGTCAGGAGAACTGCAACGTCAACAATGGTGGTTGTGCCCAGAAGTGCCAGATGGTTCGGGGAGCGGTGCAGTGTACCTGTCACACCGGCTATAGACTCATGGAGGATGGGCGTTCATGCCAGGGTGAGGCGGGACGCTTGGAAGGGTAAAGGTTCAGTAGGTTGTTGAGAGTGATAGATGGGCCCGGGTCCCATTACTTAGAATGCAAGCAGATGTCTAGGCAAGTGAACATCTGGGCAACCAGTGAATTGGGGTGGAAGTTGGACAGAGTGAGAGTTCTGTGATCCATGCCCTTTTCCCTATAGATGTGAATGAGTGTGCGGAGGAGGGCTATTGCAGCCAGGGATGTACTAACAGTGATGGCGCATTCCAGTGTTGGTGTGAGGCTGGCTATGAACTTCGACCTGACCGGCGAAGCTGCAAGGCCCTCGGTAAGGGGAGCTGGGGATGGACCCTGTGGGCATGGGAGCGTTACATCTTCCTGAGGCGGCACCACTTACCCTCTGGGCCCTGCCGGCTGATCTAACCACCTCTACCGTCGTTCAGTGCAGCAAGCGTTTGTTAAGTCCCTACCGTATGCCAGACACTATGCTGTGCACTGGGGGTGCAGAGACAAAAATGAAACTGTCCCTGACCTCAGGGAGCTTATGTTCTGTTGGGAGGATACAATATGTACACAAAGAAGTCAACACAAAGTAAATTCCAAGTAATTTCAGTGTGGTGAGAGAGGCTTAACTCCTCCTTCTACCTGAGCCAAGCCTTGAAGAAAGCACAAATGAAAAGAAAGCACATTCCAGGAATGAGGGACAGATAGTGGGGGCAAAAGCATGGAGGTAAGAAGCGGAAGAGAAATGCTCTGTATGGTGAGGAGCTGCTGTCCAGGTGGCTTGGACACTAGAGTGTGAGAGGGGGAATAATGAAATCTAAGTCCCTGAAGAAAGACTGGAGCCAGACTGGGGGCAGGAACTCTAAGTATCTAATAATAGTTAACAGCAATAATAATAGCACTTTGAGGTTTGTAAAACATGTATCTAAGCAGTAATAGGGAGCCACTTTAGCTTTTTGAGCAGGAGAGTGACAGGCTCAGATCTGTATTTAGAGAAAATTGTTTTGGCAGCTGTGTGGAGAATGGATTGGAAAGGCGAGAGAGACTCTAGGCTGGGAGACCACAATAGTTCAGACCTGAACTAGGGTGATGGCCATCTTAGTGAAGAGTAAGAGAGCAGGTGAGGAAGGTGAGGCCCTAGCAAGTTAAATGACTTGCCCAAAGCCATACAGATAAGTAGGCATCTGAGGTAGGATCTGAACCCAGGTCCTCAGACTCCAGATATCGTTAAGGTAATCAGTCCTTTACAGAGATTAACTGAAATGTGGAGCAGCTGTTCTTTCAGTGAGAGGGATAAGTCGCAGCACCCTAGGATCTGAGAGAGATGTTTCTAGGGTATAGCTGTAGCTGAAGGCTTCTTCTTCTACCGCTGCCTCTCCTCCTACCTTGAGGTTTCAAGCAGAAGCTCTTGGGTAAGGGGTTCCCATCTAATGGGCCTGGAAGGCATCAGTGGGCTTGTGAGCCAAGGGACAGGCCTGGAGCCTGGGCTTAGGCCCCGTCTCTCTGCTGTGTCCCAGGGCCAGAGCCCGTGCTGCTCTTCGCCAATCGGATCGACATCCGGCAGGTGCTGCCGCACCGCTCCGAGTACACGCTGTTACTCAACAACTTGGAGAACGCCATCGCGCTTGACTTCCACCACCGGCGGGAGCTCGTCTTCTGGTCAGATGTCACCCTGGATCGCATCCTGCGAGCCAACCTCAATGGGAGCAATGTGGAGGAGGTGGTGTCTACAGGCCTGGAGAGCCCAGGTAAGAAGAGTTGAATCCCAGGGTGAGTGGGAAGTCGCCAGAAGGGAGAAGAATAGTGCAGCATGGTTACCTGAAGTGAGAAAGGTGTGCTGTGGACCAGGAAGCTAAGATTCCACCTAGAACTTGTGGGTTACTCGACCAGCCAACACGGGAAAGGGATGGGAACATAGACTGGATTCCCTGGCGCTCAAGCACTCCCTCCCTCTCTGTGCCTGGTCAGGGGGGCTGGCTGTCGACTGGCTCCATGACAAGCTGTACTGGACGGACTCAGGCACCTCTAGGATTGAGGTAGCCAACTTGGACGGTGCCCATCGGAAGGTGTTGCTGTGGCAGAACCTGGAGAAGCCCCGGGCCATTGCCCTGCACCCCATGGAGGGGTGAGTGAGAGCCTCAGGGCGTATGTCAACCCCCCACCCGCTAGCCACTCCGTGCAGAACAGAGGCATTGGGCCCCATCTTCCTGGGTGAGGGATTCCCACGTAATGGGCCTGAGGGCCGAAGTAGGTTTGTGAGCCAACAAACTGGCTCACGAGCTACTGCTCCCCTTCCAGCCTGGCAAAGAGGAAGCCTGGGGAAAGGAAATCCTGAAACAGTGACTTTTTGTGCCGTACTCCATGGGGGAGGGGACTTGCCTAAAGGAACCCGCAGTCATGAGCCTTCTTGGTGCGGGGCTGAAAAGGCTGGGCTTAGAGTCGAGAGGATTCCACCTTAGTGACTTTGGGCAAGTCACTGATCTCTTCTTGGCTAAATGTTTCCTCATCGTAAAAGGGGTATAATAGCACCTGTGATATCACAGGGTTATAATAATAAAATGATAGGTTTGGAACTGGAAAGGACCTTGAAGGTCATCAGATCCAATCCCATCATTTTACAGATGGGGAAACGGAGGCCTAGAGAGGTTAAGTTACTTGTGCAAATTCACACGTCTAGCAAATTTCTGAGGTGGGATTCAAACCCAGGTCTTCCTGACTCTTCCTGAAGTCTTATGCGCTATACTCTACACCAGAGCTGTCAGATACACCATTCGCAGCCCACAACATCCCCAAGTACAGTCTGAAACAGATTAAAAATGTAATTAAGAAATATTTAACTAAATAAAAATACAGTAAACCGTAGATAATGTTAATTTGTGGCTTTCTAGGTCAATAGATGACCTGCAGGGACCCTTATGTACAGTTTAGTGGCCCTTACTTCTGTCTGAGTTTGAAACCTCTGTCCTGCATCACACTATAAGTGACAGATGAGATCAAAGCACTTGGCAAACCTTATAGCATAATGGAAATGTAATTGTTACTGTTGTAACCACCAGGAGGGAATAAAAATTGGACTTACCTTTTCACTGGTATAAGAAACTCCCAGATGAGGACACTCCCTCTACTAGTGCAGGTTGGCACTTTTTGTGCAAATCATAGTCTCAGAGAGCTGCTGAGAAATGAAGTGCCTTGCCCGGATTTCTCCATACAGCCAGTATATGTAAGAGGCAGGACTGGAATCCATATCTTCCAGAATTCAAGACCCTACACCATGTTGGCATCCATTCTGCCATTACTACCAATAATCTTAGAATAATGGCAAATATCTCATGGACATTGAACAAGATGTTATTTGAATAAATACTAACTCTATTCACGATTCCATCCACTTCTCCTGGCTCGTGGGCGCACACCCAAACTACATCTCAGCTGCCTTTCTTCCCTTCCTAGTACCATTTATTGGACAGACTGGGGCAATACCCCTCGCATTGAGGCGTCCAGCATGGATGGTTCAGGGCGACGCATCATTGCTGATACTCACCTTTTTTGGCCAAACGGGCTCACCATTGACTACGCCGGACACCGAATGTACTGGGTGGATGCCAAGCACCATGTCATTGAACGAGCTGACCTTGATGGAAGTAACCGCAAAGCTGTCATTAGCCAGGGTGAGGCTTCCTACCTACCTCCTGGCACTCTCTTTCCCTGTTCTACCTCCCTGGGCCCCAGTTTCATACTGCCATGGAATCGGAGCTAGAAGGGACTTTGGAGATCGTGGAGTCCACCCCTCATTTTATAGGTGGGGAAATTAAGGCCTGGAGAAGTTACAGTGACTTGCCCAAGGCCACACAGTAAGTATCCTAGTCAAAATTTGAATCCAGGACTTCCTGAGTCCAAGTCAGTCAGTCAATCAACAGCATTTATTAAGTGCTTACCAGGGGTGTGCTCAAGCCAGTTCATATTGGAGCTGATTGTTAAATTTTCACCTTGAGCATTTTACACCTCTGACATCATCAAACACTATAAATGAGGTTTTGACTTATTGTTTTGTTAATTGTCTAGACAAGAAAACGATGGAGAAAAATGTTAACAATGAAGATTGAAGTTAAAAGTGTGTTCGTGTGTGTGTGTGTGCACATATGATTTATTTGTTTATTTTACTTCTGAGAGCTGGTTGTTAAATATTCGCCAACAAGCACACCACTGGTGCTTATCATGCACCAGATACCAGGCACTGGAACAGGCACGTAGATACGTAAAAAGGCAAAACCAGTCTTTGCCGTTGAGAAGCCCTCTAGCAATTATGCCGTGTTTCCTCTCCTGTAGAATAAGGGTTGGACTCAATAATCCTAACATGCCTTTCAGCTCCAGATCGCATGAGCCCATTTGTCTATTCCCGCGGGGTGCTGGGAACTTCAGTAGGGAGCAGATGCCCCGCATTCTTTTGGCTGAGAGATTGAGCTAGAATTAGCTGGCGTTGGGTCCGGGACCATCGGCCTGCCGGGGCTCTGGACTGAGGGCATTCTGGGCCTTTTTACAGGCCTCCCGCACCCCTTTGCCATCACGGTGTTTGAGGATAGCCTCTACTGGACGGACTGGCACACCAAGAGCATCAATAGTGCCAATAAGTTCACCGGAAAGAACCAGGAGGTCATCCGTAATAAGCTGCACTTCCCCATGGACATCCACACCCTGCACCCCCAGCGACAGCCAGCAGGTAGCCACCCTCTGGGCAGCCAGCCCAGCCTGCCCCTCCGTGCCTCCCAAGTCCTCCCAGGGCCCCTCCCTCCCCTTGTCCTTGCCCTGGCTGGGCGAAACCCAAGGTTGGGACAGGCACAAGGCAACTGCCCCCTCTGCTGGCGACTGCAGGTAGCACATCTCTGAGCTCTCGTCCCCGCCTTGGGCTCTCCAGCCTCTGGTCTTATGGGGGTCCTCTTACCCTGGGGTATTTGAGCAGGGAGAAACCGCTGTGGGAACAACAATGGAGGCTGTACCCACTTGTGCCTGCCCAGCGGCCAGAATTACACCTGTGCCTGCCCCACTGGCTTCCGAAAGACCAGCAGCCACACCTGTGCCCAGAGTAAGTGTTTGGGGAGGGGGCACCCCGCGGGGATTCTGGGGGCAACCTTGAAAGAGGACTTACCTGCAGGACATTCCAAGAACAGGCCTATTGCCAGGGATGTGGAATGAAATGATTTTAAAGGGTCCTAGCAGCTGCAGCTTTGGGGTCATGGTGTGAAGGAGGGCTGGGTCTTGGAGTCAGGCAACACCTGGGTTTGAATGCCTACTGTGTGCCAAGCACTGTGCTAAGCGATGGGGATACAAAAAAAAAGAGGCAAAGGGCAGTCCTTGCCCTCAAGGAGCTTACAATCTAGCAGGAGAGACAAGCAAACACCTCTGTAACTTATTAGTTGTGGGGCCTTGGACAAGTCACTTAACCTTGTTGAGTCTGCATTTGCTCATCTGTAAAATGGGCATCGTCGCAGCTGTAGTGCCTAACTCTTGGGGTTGTTGTGAAGAAGAGGCATGGTAGAGAGCACTGATTGGAGGCAGAGGCCATAGGGCGCTAGAATTGGAATCAGGAAGACTTGGGTTCAAATGCTGCCTCACATGGTTACGAGCTGTGCACCTCAGTTCCCTAGTGGTAAAATGGAAGAATTGGTCTTGACTCAGTGGTCTCTAAGGTCTCATCCAGCCCAAAATCTATGGTCGTACCGAGTGAGGCGATGTACATAAAAGTACATAAACTTCAAAGTGCTCTGTCAAGGTTGAGGCGGAAGCCAGCTGAACTGGCCTATCATTCCACCAGCGAGTAGGATGAATCCTCTGGTGGCCCTTTCTGCAAGTCTGCTCAAGGGCAGCAAATACACAGCGTCATTCCCTCCTAGAAGGCAGGAGAGAAGCTTCCCACCCACTCTATCCCCCTATGGCGAGCTCCCCTAAACTTGGGTGTTTATCGACTGATACATAAGAGTATTCCCAGCATCCAAAGGGCTGCTGAAGGTTCAAGGATCAGGGCGTCTCTTTCAATCCAGGAACCAAGTAGCTGATATTGGACCTAGTACCGATGCTAAGCCATGGTAGACCCTTAGTCCCTGTGTGTCAAGTGAATGTATGAATGAATGAATGAATGAATGAATGAATGAATGAATGACTTCCTGTATCCTGGGCCAAAGATCAAGGTCTCCCCCTGAGCACCTGCTTTTTTTAGATTGTAAGCTGCTTGAGGTCAGGGTTGGTCTTTGGCCCCTTCTTGTATTCTCAGAGCTCAGCACGATGCTTGGCACGTAGTAGGTGCTTAATAAGTATCTCTTGATCGCTTGGTTGCTTTTCGGGAGGGGAGAGTCTAGGCAAAGTTATTACCAAGACTTGCTATGCTGTATCTAATGTCTTGGGTAGCGTCACTCCTGTGTACCCCAGACATGGCTTGCGTTAGATTATGAGACTCTACACGGGCCCAGGGCCCTTTCGCAGGGCACTGGTATTCCGTCTAAATCACTGGTGATAGTGGGACCCATTCTGGGGAACTCTCCCTAAAGCAGGAATTCTTTACCTGTTTTGTGTCCTGGAGCCCTCTGGCAGCAGTCTGATGAGGCCTATGAAGTCCCTTCTCAGAATCAGTCCTATACGAACCTTCAAGTCCTAAATGTCCATTATTATTATTATTATTATTGTGTTATTATCATTATTCTCTCCATTTGATCCCAAAGTTTTATCTGACTACTCAGGCTGCCCTGTGCCCAAAGTGGGATTAAGGTTTAGAGCACATGGGAGCAGATGGGACAGAAGGGAACAGCTCCGGGAGGTCACGCAGCCCCAGGCAGGTGGTGTGATTAAGCCAGATGTCACGCAGGTGATTGTCTGTGTCTGTCACTGTGTTGTTGGATTTAGAGGATTAAAAGAAGACCCCCCCTTTCGGCCTTTGATCAGGTCTTGACAAGTTCCTGCTTTTTGCCCGAAGGATGGACATCCGTCGGATCAGCTTCGACACGGAGGACCTGTCCGACGATGTCATCCCACTGGCTGACGTGCGAAGCGCCGTGGCTCTTGACTGGGACTCCCGCGACGACTATGTGTACTGGACCGATGTCAGCACCGACACCATCAGCCGGGCCAAGTGGGATGGAACAGGGCAAGAGGTATGGTCCCATCTGGGCAGTCGACCCCCCGGGGAGACCGTCCGCCTCAAATAGAACCTCCTGGTGGTTTTAGCTCTTCGGACTGGCGAGGAAGAATGGGGCTGGGTCCAGGATTGGGGGATCAGCATAGCTGGTGACGCTGCTCCGCTTCTTCCCCAGGTGGTGGTAGACACAAGTTTGGAGAGTCCTGCTGGCCTGGCCATTGATTGGGTCACCAATAAACTGTACTGGACCGATGCAGGTATGTGTAGCAGTGTAGCTGTGCTATCTGGTCTATGAGGAGCTCGGGAGAATTTTTTATCTTGAGATTTCTTTCCCCAAGTGCATCCAAGCCTAATTGTAAGCCTTGGATTCAAGTAGAAGGGGCCCAGTGCCTCTCAGAAAGAGGATCTTAAAATTTTTTGTGTCATGGACGCCTTTAACAGTCTAGTGAAACCTATGTAGCCCTTCTCAGAATTATATTTTTAAATGCATAAAAGGTAGGATTACAAAGGCACAAATTATATTGAAATAAGATGTATTTTTTCCCATCCAAGTTCATAGACCCCATGAAATCTATCCATTGACCCTTTGGGAATCCTCAGGCCTCTAGTTAAGAATCTCTGCTCTAGGATAAAATGTATGTAAAGCCCCTCATGATACAACTTCAGCCTCATTTTCCAGGATGATTACATGAGTCCCTTTTATGCATTTATGTTCCAGTCTCTTAGGCCTATTTGCTATTGCCCATCCACTTCTCATTTCCATGTCTTTGCACGGGCTGACCCCTTGCCTGGAATACCCTCCCTTCTCATTTCTACCTAGAAAAATCCCTAGCTTCCTTTGAGGCTCACCTCATGGACCACATCTTACACAATGCCAGTTACTAGAAGCTTCTCCCCCAAGAAATTACTTTATATTGACTGTCTATATTTTATATTTTCTTATCTGTGTCCATGTTATTTCCCCCAAGGAAAATGCAAATTCCTTGATGATAGGGTCTATCATTACATAATCAACACTTAATAAATATTTATTAAATGAATGAATGGTTTGGGACGGGTAGAAGAAGCTCCCAACTTGAATCTGGGCATTTCCCAACCAGATCACTATTGTTTCTCCTCTATGAATGACCCAAGTGGATATTTGGGGGGCAGGTCAGAGAGGCAGCTACTGGTCCCTCTTTCCTCCCTCCAGTTACTGGTCTGCATGGGTGGGAATTTCTATTGGCCATGCATCACGCTCATATGTGTGATTGGCTGCCTCAGATCTTGGCATATGAGAACACTATCGGTGCCAACTTCGTACAAGAAGGTTGGGCTAGAGAGGCTTTGCATAGCACTGTATGTGACCAATAGCTTTTTTCTCCATCTCTCCATGGGCTCTAGAGGCCTGATGTTTTTGTTTCTCCCATCTTGGCAGGCACAGACCGAATCGAAGTGGCCAACACAGATGGTACCATGAGGACAGTACTAATCTGGGAAAATCTGGATCGTCCTCGAGACATTGTGGTAGAACCCAGGGGCGGGTAAGTATCTCCCCTTCAAGCTGTTCTCAGAATATAATTTGGCCTTCTCTCTTCTCCCCTTTCCCCCATCCCCCATTATCATCTGAATTCAGAAGGACCTAGAATCATCATATAGTATGATCATGAGTTCATATCCTGCCCCAGACACTTACTTAGCTTTGTGATCTTGGGTAAATCACTTAACCTTTCTCAACTTCAGTTTCCTTATCTGTAAAATGGGAGTGATAATAGCACCTACCTTGGAGGATTGTTACGAGGATAAAATGATAAAATACTGAATTTCTTTGCAAACTTTAAAGTGCTACATTAATGTTAGCTATTATAATTATTGTCATCATCATATTTAGAACTTAGAGATCATCTAATCCAGCCCCCTTATTTTTAGGACGAGTCCCAGAGAAATGAATTGACTTCCCATTGATTATATAGGTAGTAAGTAAGTGAGCCAGGATTCGAACCTAGGTCCTCTATCTCCAACTCCAGTACTCACTCTACTCTCTCATACTGTGAGAAAAGCCCAGAAAGGAGACTGAGGCAAGCAGAAAAAAGTAGATAAACTGGGCAGTTTGCCTTCTTGCTGAGAATTAAATGCCTTAGGCAAGAACAGGGACAAAAAGCAAACCAACTTTCTCGGCCCACACCTAGGTTCATGTATTGGACTGATTGGGGTGCAAGCCCCAAGATCGAGAGAGCTGGCATGGATGCCTCAGGCCGCCAAGTCATCATCTCTTCCAATCTGACCTGGCCCAATGGACTGGCCATCGACTATGGGTCCCAGCGTCTCTACTGGGCTGATGCGGGCATGAAGACCATAGAGTTTGCTGGGCTGGATGGGAGCAAGAGAAAGGTGAGGGGGGTATACCCAAAGAAGCCCGGGGAATGGAAATTCTTTGAGGGCAGGGATGGCTTTGGATTTTGTCTTCGTATCCCCAGCCTGGCACACAGTAAATGCTTAATAAATGCAAATTGAATTGAGTTGTCTTTTAGACAGAGGTGGGAGGAGAGGTCTGTGTAGTACAGCCTGCTTTGTAGCTGTGACCTCCTCCCTGGGTTGGTGGGTAGTATTATTTGGTGAAGAGAGTGACCAGGGGAATGGACCATGCTGTGGACTGGGGAGAGTAAATAAGAGGCCCACCTTTTTCATGTATGAAAGTGTTGAGAAGTGCTGGGGGGTTGGCAGGTGCTGATAGGAACCCACCTTCCACACCCCTTTGGGCTGACCCTCTATGGAGAGCGCATCTACTGGACTGACTGGCAGACCAAGAGCATCCAGAGCGCAGACCGGTTGACTGGGCTGGACCGTGAAACACTGCAGGAGAACCTGGAGAACCTCATGGACATCCATGTTTTCCACCGACTAAGGCCGCCAGGTGAGCAGCCTTTTGGGCCAATGCATCCTGCTTCCTTAACCTTCCTACGCTGCTAGTAAGTAGATAGATGGATGGATGGATGGATGGATGGATGGATGGATGGATGGATGGATGGATGGATGGATG
>NW_020954600.1:1157066-1157346 GCF_900497805.2 Vombatus ursinus
ATGGATGGATGGATGGATGGATGGATGGATGGATGGATGGATGGATGAATAAATAGATAAGTACACAGATGGATAGATGAATGGATGCAGAGAAAGAGATTAGATAGATAGATAGATGGATACACAGATGGGTAGATGAATGGATGCAGAGGAAGAGATTAGAGAGATGGATAGATGGATGGATGGATGGATGGATGGATAGATAGATGAATACACAGATGGATAGATGAATAGATGCAGAGAAAGAGATTAGAGAGATAGATAGACACACAGATGGATA
>NW_020954600.1:1157356-1190559 GCF_900497805.2 Vombatus ursinus
TGGATGGATAGATGGACAGATGGATACACAGATGGATAGATGAATGGTTGCAGAGGAAGAGATTAGATAGATAGATAGATAGATAGATAGATAGATAGATAGATAGATGGATGGATAGGTGGATGGATAGATAGATGATACACAGGTGGATAGATGAATGGATGCAGAGAGAAAGAGGTGGATAGATAGGTGAATAAATAGAGAAATAGAAAGAGATGTATAGTTAGAGAGATGGATAGATAGAAAGATAGATATATATAGAGAGAGAGATAGAGAGAGAGAGAGAGCGCATTTATTAAGTGTTTCCTAGTTCCAGGCACTTACTAAGTGCTGGGGATTTAAGTACAAGAAAAAATAAAGAGATGAGACAGTCCTGATCCTTGGACCATTCTAATGGGGATGTTGAGGGGAGCTGACAAGCAGAGCGATGGGGTGGAAACAAGGCTGCTGGCAGGAGACTGAGGAGTGGAGCCAAGGTCTGAGTGCATCATAAAATGGCGACCCAGGCACGGCACTTCCCAATCAGGATCGTTGGCCTTAGGGCAGAGGCATCTTCGTGGGGAGAAGGCTGCTGGTGAGGGGGTGGAGAAGTCCAAAGCATGATGAGTAAAGTGAGGAGGGTTCACTCAATTGCTCTTTCCTTCTCCTTCTTCCCCAGTGCACACTCCCTGTGCTGTGGGGAATGGGGGCTGCAGCCACCTGTGTCTTCGGTCCCCACACCCCAAAGGTTACAGCTGTACCTGCCCCACGGGAATCAACCTTCTGCCTGACGGCAAGACCTGTTCATCTGGTGAGTGCAGAAGAACGCAAGACCTGGTGGTCTAGAGCCTCACTGTGAATGAAGAGTGAGCTTCCTGCTTATCCAAGGAGAGGGCCCAATTAGGTCTAAGAAATTCTTTGAATATTGAGCCCCTCTAGAGAAGGGAGGAGACCCTGGGGAGCAGACAGCTGGGGTGCTGAAGGGGCCTAGGAGAAGGATCTGTGGTGCTAGTATAATGGAAGTGAGATTTCCTTCGAGACCTGCTGTATTGCAGAGATCTCATGTTTCCAAGGAATTCTTGGTATCCCTTCCATGGAAGAAGGTTTAGCTTTTTTCTGCTTGACCCCAGAGGGCAGAACTGGCACCAGTTGGTGGAAGTTGAAGGGAGACAAATTGAGATGTGATATAAGGAAAAATTTTCTAAGAGTTAGTACTAATCTAAAGAGGACTAAGCTGCCATGGGAGGTAGTGAGTTCCCCTATGCTGGAGATCTTCACTGCAGAGGCTGGTTGAGTATTCATTGCATATGGTCTAGTGGGGATTCTTTTTTCAGGTAGGAGTTAGCTTAAAAACTGTTAAGGTCACTTCTGACTCTGACATCCTGTGATTTGGGGGAAGATTCTGTAACCCTGGGCCCATGACTTAGGAGGGAGGAAACGTCTGCCCATGCTCTTTGAGCAGAAGGGTAAATGTATGAGATATCCCTTTTCTCCAACACCTGAGCTCTTGGTAGCAGGTTCCCTGAAAGGCAGGACCATGGACAGAGGCAATCTCCTTAGGACAGTCTCCACCATTGCAGGCATGAGAAGCTTCTTGATCTTCGCCAGGAGAATAGACATCCGCATGGTCTCCCTGGACATCCCATACTTTGCTGACGTTGTGGTGCCGGTCAATATCACCATGAAGAATACCATTGCCATTGGGGTGGACCCCCAGGAAGGTCCGCATGCCCCTAAGGGTGGGGTAAAAATCCTTCTACTCTTCTCCCTAAAGCCAATGTAGGCTCTCTTCTTAGGCCACTACTCAGAGTCTGAGATTTACCTACTCTCTGTAACTTAATACATGCTCCCTCTCTCCATAGTACCTTCTATTTGTCTCCAAGAGTGTTGTCTATGGCTTTTGATCCTTTCTTCTTTCCCCACATCATGTCTCTGGGGCTTCTGCCTCACCCAGGGCTATGTCCCACATAGCTTTGTCTGAATACCTGAAGCTCTCTGCTTAGAATTTTCTGTGACTCTTACTTCATCTCTTGAACTGCCTTCTGTACTCTTAGAGGGGGTGAAGCTATTGGGTATCTGTCAGTCAATCAACAAGCGATTTTTAAAAATTAAATTTTATTCTATTTTCTCATTCACTTTTTTCCCTCCCATTCAACTCACCTATTGAGAAACCAAGAAAAATAAAACCACCATTGTAAACACATAGTCAAGCAAAACAAATTCCCTCATTGACCATGTCCAAAACAAATGTATCAATCTGTACTTTGAATCTATCCAGCTCTCTATCTATAAGCAGATAGCATGTTTCATCATGAGTCCTATGGAATTCTGAGTGCTCCTTATTTTGATTAGAGTTCCTAAGTCTTTCAAAGTTATTTCTCTTTACAATATTGTTGTTATTATATAAATTGTTCTCTTGGTTGTGCCCACTTCATTTTGCATCAGTTCATACAAGTCTTCCTAGGTTTTTCTGAAAACACTCCATTCATCATTTTTTACAGCACCATAGTATTCCATCACATTAATATACCATAACTTGTTCAGCCATTCCCCAATTGATGGGCACCCTCTCTGTTTCCAGTTCTTTGTCATCACATAAAGAGTTGCTATAAAAAATTTTTGCATTTACTAAGTGGGCATTGTGATAAGCACTGGGAATACAAAGAAAAGAAAAAACACGATCCCTGACCTCAAGGAGCTTACATTCAAGTGAGGAAACAACATGAAAATAACTAGTTATATACAGATATAGACAGAGTAGATGGGAGCAAGTCTCAGAGGGGAAGTTGCTAGCAGCTGGTAGAGAGGGAGCCTGGGAAGGGTATCCTGTAGAAGGGAAGATTTGAGTTGAAGCTTGAAGGAGGTTAAGAGTCAGGGGTGAGAAGGAAGAGTGTTCCACATAGAGGAGACAGTCAGTACAGAGGGAGTGGAGATGGGACTGAATAGGAATTGAGGCTGAACCAGACTTTTCTTCCTTCAGGAAAAGTTTACTGGTCAGACAGCACACTGCGTAGGATCAGCCGGGCCAACCTAGATGGCTCCCAGAACGAGGACATAATCACCACAGGTGAGACTGACCGCAACCAGCCTAGTAGGGAAAGCCATGGTATAGAGGAAACAAGGCCAGATTTGGAGTCACAGGACCTGGGTTTGAATCCTGACTGCCAATTACAACTCCTTGTGACCCTGAGCAAATCACCTCATATTTCTGGGCCCCACTTTCCTCATCCACAAAATGAGGAAGTTAGATTAGATGAAGAGATAGTGTGGTCCAATGGAAAGAGCATTGGATCTCAAAACAGAAGACCTAGGATCAAATCTCGCCTCTGATCCTTCTTCCCCTAGTGACAATGAACAAGTCACACGGCGCCATGGGGAGTCACTTTCCTCATCTGTAAAAGGAAGAGGACTAGAGGGCAGCTAGATGGTGCAGTGGATAGAGCACTGGCCCTGGAGTCTGGAGGACCTGAGTTCAAATCCGGCCTCAGACACTTACTAGCTAGCTGTTTGACCCTGGGCAAGTCACTCAACCTCCATTGCCTCCAAAATTAAAAAATAAAAGGAAGAGGACTGGATGAAACTGAGGTCCCTTCCAGATCTGTGATCTCTTCCCTCCAAGATCCCTTCTGACTCTAAATCTGTACTTCTGTGAAAGCCTGGCCAGGACTTTGGTCGGGGAAGAGGGAGTCATGGTGGCTGATGATCCCTCTGGTTCTGATGCGGAACCTCGTGTGATCTCTTTGGTTTTTCCAGGATTACAGACCACCGATGGGCTGGCTGTAGATGCCATTGGCCGGAAAGTATACTGGACGGACACGGGAACCAACCGGATTGAAGTGGGCAACCTCGATGGGTCCATGCGGAAGGTGTTGGTGTGGCAGAACCTGGACAGCCCCCGGGCCATTGTGTTGTACCATGAGATGGGGTAAGACTAGGAAGAGGGGCCTCTGGGGATCTGGGGTGACTTGCCTGATTTTGCTGTGGATGGGCCCTGGCCGTGCTTTCTGGCATACCCAGTGGAGATGCTCACTTCACCTGGGGCTTCTGCCTCCCCCAGGGCTATGTACTGGACAGACTGGGGGGAGAATGCCAAGCTGGAACGGGCTGGGATGGACGGCTCAGACCGTGCCGTGCTCATCAACAACAACCTGGGCTGGCCCAATGGGCTGACAGTGGACAAGGCTGGCTCCCAGCTGCTCTGGGCTGATGCCCACACTGAGGTGGGTAAGGAAGTAAGGAGCAAACAGAGAAAGGAGGGAGGTCTTCTACCCCCAGGGGACTGGGAGAATCCCCAGCTAATTGACTTAAAGGCTTTCTGCCTCAGATGGCTCCTAGTCCTTTCATGTCCTCTCCCTTCTCCTCCTTCCCCTGCAGCGCATCGAGGCCGCTGACCTCAATGGTGCCAATCGGCGCACACTGGTGTCGCCTGTTCAACATCCCTATGGCCTCACCCTGCTTGACTCCTACATATACTGGACTGACTGGCAGACCCGTAGCATCCACCGTGCTGACAAGGGCACGGGGAGCAATGTTATCCTGGTGCGGGCCAACCTTCCTGGCCTCATGGACATCCAGGCTGTGGACCGACAACAGCTGCTGGGTGAGCTGACCCCCGGGTGCTGTCTGTCAGGTGCCTTACTGGGATATCCACAGGGTGCCTGGAGCTCAGAGCTGTACTCAAGCAATGGCGAAACCTTATTGTCCCCGTTTTACAGAGGAGCAAACCAAAACTCAGGGAGATGAATTAACTTGCCTGAATTGCTTTATTTGAATTGATTAGATTGGAAGCTTCTTGAGGGCAGGAACTGTCTTTTGCCTCCTTTTGTAATCCCAGCGCTTAACTGGGATACAGTGCTTGACACATAGTAGGGGCTTAGTAGATGCTTATTGACTGGCTGACTGACTGCTTTCTAGTGTGGAGTGATATCCCCTCTCTCTGTGACCATATCAATAAGAGTATGAGGTCTCCACTTGCCCCAGAACTCTTGGAGGCATCCCACACAATTCCCCTTTCTGCTCCCCCTGTGGAAATGACGGAATTGAGTTGCAAAGGACTGAATCCTCAAGGCCTGCTGCTTTTTTGCTTTGCCAGGGCGCCAGGCTGGACACTAATTCTGCTCTTCTTTGCCCCTTTAGGCTCAAATAAATGTGGCCCAAAGAACGGTGGCTGCTCTCACCTGTGTCTGCCAAGACCATCAGGCTTTTCCTGCGCCTGCCCCACAGGCATCCAGCTAAAGGGGGACGGGAAGACCTGTGACCCCTCCCCAGAGACCTACCTGCTCTTCTCCAGCCGAGGCTCCATCAGACGCATCTCCCTGGACACCAATGACCACACCGATGTGCACGTCCCCGTGCCTGAGCTCAACAATGTCATTTCCCTGGACTACGACAGTGTGGACGGGAAGGTTTATTACACAGATGTCTTCCTGGACGTTATCAGGTATGGGCATATGGGCGCTCAGGTGGCATACAAGCGTAACTTCCAACAAAAGTAGCTCTCCCTTCATCCTGGGTGGGTGAGATCTTGTTTTGTGTTGAGTCGCTGAGGGGCCCAGGGGCTTGGCAATGTTATGGAAGCTGGACCGTAGGCTGTCTTCCCTGATTCTTGTGTTATCTTACAGGGCTAAAACATTTCACTTAGCCAGTCTGTGAATCTGTTCTATGATAATGGACCCATGCCCAAACCCCTGGGTCTAGGACACTATGTAAAGTCATAGGTACATTCTGAATCTCCCACCTCACCTTCTTCCTAGTCACCACGTTTGTTCTCTCAAAGGCTTCTGGGGGATTATTAACCTGCTTTCTGTCCAGACCCCTATACTCCAAAATTGCAGGGAATTAACTTTGGCTAAGCTTTGGGATAATGAGTCTAGGGGACATTAACTTCTTGTTATTATTCATAATGTTATTGTTACAAATGTCAGCGGTGATTATCAAGGAACTAGGTAGACAGCTGTCCTGATACGCCTGGTAAAATCTATTCCCTCCCCTAACATTGAGTTGATGTCCCCAAGGCGAGCTGACCTGAATGGCAGTAACATGGAGACCGTCATTGGACGGGGGCTTAAGACCACTGATGGCCTCGCGGTCGACTGGGTGGCCAGAAACCTGTACTGGACAGACACAGGCCGGAACACCATTGAGGCCTCAAGGCTGGACGGCTCCTGCCGGAAGGTGCTGATCAACAACAGTCTGGATGAACCCAGGGCCATCGCCGCCTTCCCTAGAAAGGGGTGAGTTTGAAGCCAGAAGAAAGGAGAGCCATCCTGTGCAGGAAGGCTGTGCCTTATGGAAGCTTGTCATGTGACTGGGCAGATGGTGGGCACCGATGGCCTTAGCACTGCAGTCACCCTGTAAAAGGAACCTGCAGTAGCATCTCTGAAGATTCTGCCCAACCCAGAGGTTCTCCACTTATGAAGAGCTTCCTCTAGGGGTGCCATGCATTGCATGAAGCTTATCCGTGCAATTGTGTGCACCCCAGAAATTATTTAGAACTTATACAAGTATGAGTCTCCTAACTCTGCCGCCATATGCTGCAGTTCCTCATGACCAAAGGTAACCCTGGATCATGAGCAAAAATGTTTGAGAAGCACTGGTTTTTCCTATCATCTCACCAACCCCCACCATACCCAGATGCTCTCTTCTTCCTCTATGAGGAGTCACATGACTGCTTTGGCCTAGGTACCTCTTCTGGACAGACTGGGGCCACCTGGCCAAGATTGAGCGGTCGAACCTGGATGGCTCCGAGAGGAAATTACTCATCAACACAGATTTGGGCTGGCCCAATGGCCTCACCCTGGACTATGATACCCGAAGGTGAGAGTCCTCCTCAGACACCAGGCAGGCAGAGTGAAGTCCAAGGAATTCCGGTGGCCATCGCCTTCCAACCTACCAGTCCATTCTGGGTTTTGTTAGGGAACTGGAGAAGAGGAAAAGGAGGGAGGGAAAATCGGAAGCACCTGCCTAGAATAAAGGGGGAAGGAGAGAGAAAGTCATAGAGGTAGGAGGGACTCTTAAGTTGTTTGTAGATACTCAGAAGTGAAGAGGTAGAGTTAGAATATAAGCTCCTTGAGGGCAGGGATTACTTTATTTTTGCCTTTGTATCTCCAGCAGTTAGCTGAGTATCTATCACTTTTGTTCAGTTATTTTTCAATTGGTCCAACACTTCAAAACCCATTTGGGGTTTTCTTGGCAAAGATACTGGAGTGATTTGCCATTTCCTTCTCCGGCTCATTTTGCAGATCAGGAAACTGAGGCAAATTGGGTTAAGTGACTTGCCCAGGGTCATGTAGCTAGTACGTGTCAGAGGCTAGATTTGAACTCAGGAAGATGAGTCCAGGCCCAGGACTCTATCCACTGTGCCACCTAGCTGCCCCATCTGTCACATGGGTTGGGGATAATAAGTGGGCCTATAATTTAATTGGCCTAGAGAACTCCCAGATACACCCTGCCTTTACCAATGCAGATTGGCACCTTCTCTACCACTTACAGTTTTAGAGGGGGCACCTGGAGTACTGAGATATTACATGACTTGTCCAGGGTAATGCAGCCAGTATATTTCAGAGTTAGACCTTATACCGTACCCAGGTCTTCTGGTTCCACGACCATCTCTTTATCCATGATGCTCTACTGACTTGATCTAGCATATGTTGGGCCCCTAATAATGCTTATTGCATTGAATTAAGATGAAAAAAATTGGGGTGTCTTTCTACCCCATTTCTCTCTTCTGCTCCTGAGGGAGTATGTCTGTATGTTGGGGCCCACTCTCAAGTTGGGTTCAAGCCATGGCGCAGTCATAGTGAATAGGAGGGAAGGCATCCCATACTTCCTCAGGTCTCTCTCCTTTTACCCATTGACCAATCACCCATTCTTCTTCTTTAGTCCCAAGGCCCAGTCTGCCCTCTTCCTGAGCACTCATGATGTAGGTGACTGGCTTGATTGAGAGGAGACAGGTCATTGGGGGATGCCAGGGCTCCTGTTACCACCCCTCTTCCCAGCTACAGCTTCTTCCCTCCCACAGGATCTACTGGGTGGATGCTCACTTGGACCGGATTGAAAGTGCCGACCTCAATGGAAAGCTGCGGCAGATCTTGGTCAGCCATGTGTCCCATCCATTTGCTCTCACACAGGTAACACGGGTAGCCCTGGAGGAGGGAGGGTGTGGAATGGCAGAAGTAACTAAAGCTTCTTGGCTGGAGTGCGACAGAACTCTTACTGTAGAGTTCTCAGGTCAGTCATTCAGGGTCATGTTTGCCCAGATGGACCAACTGCATCACTTTGCTAAAAATGCTACAAATTTCAGGAGTGTCTACTAGTGATGCCTTGTGGGTTGAGGCCAGAGTGGTGTCCCTTTCCCCCACTGGAAATTTCCATTCTTTGGAGTATCCAGACTCTGCCATGGCTCTGAAGGGCCTTTGGGGGGAGCCTGGCACTGAAGCAGCTCTGCCCCTGACTGACACATTCCAGGACAGAGTCTCTGTAGAAAAGGAAGTGACCTACAAAATATAAGGGTACTAGGCAGAGTGTAGGGTTTTGTTTTGTTTTGTTTTTTTTTTTTTGTTATAACCCAGAACAACAATAAGGAAAGATCAGGTCAGGGCCACAAGTTGAGAGCTCACTTGCTAAGAGAATTCCTTCTTGGCATCCATTGGGATGAGACTAGATCTAGCTGCCAATCGTTGACCAGTTGAGTGACCCCTCCCCTCTTCTTTGGGCTTCCTTGATGAGCAGCAAGACAGGTGGATCTACTGGACAGACTGGCAGACCAAGTCAATCCAACGTGTAGACAAGTACTCGGGCAGGAACAAGGAGACCGTGCTGGCTAACGTGGAGGGGCTCATGGACATCATCGTGGTCTCCCCTCAGCGGCAGACAGGTAGCTGCCTCTTGCTCCTGCTTCTTATTCGTTTTCAGAAACAGCCTCTGAGAGCCCTTGGTGCCTACAAAATAAGGCTTTCCAGAGATGACAAGGTTATAGATTTAGAACCTAAAAGGGACCTTAGAAGTTGTCTAAGCCTCTCATTTGACAAGTGAGAAGCTGAGGAGCAGAAAAGTTCAGTGGTTTGCCTCAAGTCATATGGGTAGTTAAGTATCAGAGGTGGGATTTGAACCCACATCTCCCTGACTCCCATGCCCTAGCCACTGCACCACGCTGCCTCATGGGATCAAAGATTTATAGCTTCAAAGGACCTTAGACGTCATAGAATCATAGCAATACCTTGAGGTATTGCTTCTAAGCTGGTAGAATCCATTCTCAGCCTCCACTCCACCCCCCTGGTTATACCTCTCTAGTAGCACCATCCCCCAGGGCTGGATCTTCTACCAAAGGCCTTTTCCTATTCCTCCCAGTTACTCTGAGAGCTCTTTCTTCTTCATGAAATTATTTTAGATAAATAACTTGGGATGCTTTTGTCTTTACTAGCTTGTACATATATATCTGAGGGCAAGTACTATTTCATGTTTTTCTTTATATTTCCAGCACTGAGTACAATACTTAGTGCATAGGAGACTCTTAATATGTGTGATACATGTTTATTGAATTGGCTTGAGTTAAATTTCATCCTCTCTTTACCTTCCTGGCAAAAGTAGAGTCGGCGAAACTTTCTCACTGACTGTTCCTGATTGGACACTTGATTTCTTTGTCCTTAGGAACCAATGCCTGTGGCGTGAACAATGGTGGTTGTACCCATCTCTGTTTTGCCAGAGCCTTGGACTTTGTCTGTGCCTGCCCTGATGAACTTGATGACCGGCCCTGCTCTCTAGGTGGGTTGTGAACAGAAGAGGCCATTAGCACATGGAAGCCTTTGGGAGAAGAAGAATTAATAAGTCTCTGCCTCATCCTACCTGACCATCAGCAAATGATAGGATGATAGCTTTACAGCATTAGAGCTAGAAGGGGCCCTTCAGGCCAGCAAATCCAATGCCCCTCCTTTTCATAGATGAGGAAACTGAGGCACCGCGTGACATGCCCAAAGTGTTTGAGGTAGAATTTGAACCCAGTCTGGTGCTCTATTTACCACACTGTGCCATTTCTGAGTAGCTCAGTCTCACTCAGCCCCAGTTTTCTCACCTGTAAAATGGGGAGAATGATAGCACCTCCCATGGTGGTAATGTAGGTAAATCTCTTTGCAAACCTAAAAGCCTGTTATAAATGTGAACTGCTGTTGTCCATGCTATGTGAGCCTTTCTCTGTGGGTCTTTTGGTTGTATCTTTATTTTATCCTTTGAGTGTGAACCTCAGTGACAGAAACCCAGAAAAAAAAAAGAAAGTCACTCGTAACATCAGGAGCAGAGTCGAGACTCAAATCTAGGCCTCTTGGCTCTCTGTGTCCCTAATGTCACTTAATGGCTAGAGCCATCAGAATTGATGATCAATGGTACAGTCAAAAGAGCTCTAGTCCAGGTTCAAATCAGATGCTTACAGCCTCTGTGACCTTGGGCAAGTCATTTCCCTTCCCTGAGCCTCAGTTTCCCCATCTGTAAATTATTTGGTTTATTATATTATATGGTTTATTTACTGTTCTAGATAGTACCTCCTCCTGAGGGAGCCTGGGACAGGGCCTCTGTTATTTTTCCCTGCCTTAGTCCTTCTGTGTGCTACCCTTGCAATTCACAACGTCGGCCTCAGCCCTCCATGTCACGCTCAAATTCCACTTTCTCTTTAGTGCCTGGCCTGGTGCCGCCAGCTCCCAAGTCCACCAGCATGAGTGAGAAGAGCCCAGCGCCACCCAACACCCCGCCTACCACATCCCGCTCCTCCACAGCTCGGACCCGCACATCCCTGGAGGAATCTGAAGGAAGGTAAGGAGGATTTGCAAGTGGTGAGGAGTGAGGTTGGAGGTGACTGTCAGAGGCAGTGATGACTGAGTCTTCTGTCCCCCTCAAACACTGATCCACTTCACTGGTGACAGAACTGTAAGTCCAGCTGGAGAATTCTGCTCCCAGGACCCGGCTAGCACTGTTCACAGCGTAGAACAAGAGACTGGGGCTGGAAAGAGCTCAGAGGCCTCCAAGTCCAGTCCTTTCATCTTACATCCCATACGTAGCAATCAACAGATGGAAGACTTGAACTCAGGTCCTCCAGATCCTGTGTTCATTCCACATGCTGTTTCTCATTTTTATATCACATCAAATTCCATATTTTGGAGCCCTGCAAGGTAGAGGTGTGACCATTTCCTCTCCAGCTCTGAAAGAAACAATATTGTGCTTGCAAGAGATTCACTCAAAAGACAATAAGTGAGGGGCAGCTAGGTGGCACAGCAGATAGAGCACCGGCCCTGGATTCAGAAGGACCTGAGTTCAAATCCAGCTTCAGACACATAACACTTAGTAGCTGTGTGACCCCTGGGCAAGTCACTTAACCCCATTGTCTAGCCAAAAAAAAAAAAGACAATAAATGAGGGACCTCCATGACTGGAATCTGTCAGGCCCTCCTCCCTTTAATATTTGCCATTATTCTATAGGTTTTATTTGGTAAGGCTTCCTAAGTACTATGCCTACAGGTAAGCGTTTATCAGCTGCTACCATGTAGACAATGCCTGTGCTACAGCCTCATGATTTGGACAGAAAGCTTGTATCCAGGTGTGGTTAAAGGAATCTCTCTTTGGTGCTACACCCCCCCCACCCCCCACCCCACATATACTTACACATAATAATGCCTGCTCTAGAACTTTATCAACTTAATAAAATAATTACTCTAATATATATACATATATAAGTTTAAAATATAAACACAACATACAACAAAAGTTAAAGGAATAAAACATAATCTGGGCATAATCCAGTGCCTTCATCAACTTTATATCAATTCCCATTCACTGCTTAATCTAATTCTAGTTATTGCCAGGCTGGAATTTACCCCCAAACCATTTCTTGGAGTTAGAAATTACATCAGGGCATATATGTGATTCCTGGTTCTGGCATTTCAGTACCTTAGGGAAGTTTAGAATAAACATTTCCCTGTCTCACAGGTGATTTTTCTCTAATTTTTCAGAAGAAACCTTTAACTGCTCACTTATAACCTAATAGAGAAGGAATATTAAGTTGCCTTTTGAACTCTCCTTCATGTTTCAAAAGCAATGTGGGGGGATCACATTTCAGGAGAATACTGAGTACTTAAAAGCCTATGATGGCCTTTTTTCCATTGAGGTCCTTCCTTGGCAAGTAGATGAACTATTTGTCTGTAGGCTTTTCCCCCTTCTTATTACATTTTGACATTCACGTGTAGTTCTACTAACCTCTGCTGGCTTCTAGCTCACTTCCCAACTTGCTCCTAATTTTAAAAGAAATCATACTTTAAAAACAAACAAACATATCTTTAACAGCACACCTAAGCACACTTGTGCAACTCAAACGTCAAGTCATATGTAGCCATCAAGCCCTTACCATGGTTCTGCCCTGTCCAGGTTTGTTTGTTTGTTTTATCTCACCTTATTTGGAATCTCTCCTGTCAGTTTTCTGAAATCATTTCCTTATAGGTCAAGACATTGCCTTGCCCCTGCCGTGGAGGAGGGGAGAAATCTGTACTGTGCTAGGGGTAGCCTTAATTCTCTGTTTTCTTGTGCCCCACAGCTGCTCAGAGAAAGATGGTGGCCAGGGCCTCTGTGCACATTCCAATGAGGCTGTACCTGCTGCTCCAGGTGAGTACCAAGGACCTGGGAATTGAGGGTGCTGGAAACCAAAGTTCCCAGTGACACCTTTCTTGACTTTCTTGGGGAAAGTCTTTGGGGGCTGAGAAGCCTATCCCTTGGCATAGTCCCTGATCTGAATGGGCATATCTTCATAATTAGATATTCTTTCTCAGTCTCTCAGACACTAAACTTTTTTTCCTTTCATTTTAAAAAATATATAAAATGTTATTAATTATTTTTTAAATACTACAATCATTTCCCAACATGCTCCCCTCTCTCTCTCCGTTGAACTCTCTCTTTTAACAAATAAAAGGTTAGGAAAAATATAACCAATAGTGATAGTAGCCAAGTGGCATCTTGAATAGAGTTCCAGATTTAGAGTTAAAAAGACCTGAGTTCAAATCCTGTGTCTAACACTTACAAGCTGTTTGACCGTAGGGCAAGGCATTTCACCTTTCAGCTTCATTTTCCTTATCTGTAAAAAATAGGAATGATAATTGTACCTATCTCAAAGAGCTGCTATAAAGATCAAATGATAAAACATGTAAAGTGTTTGACAAACCTGAAAGCGCTTTATCAATGCTAGCTCTTATGATGAGTTTGAGAAACTCAGAGGAAAACTTGTCTGAACTGATGCAGAGTAATGTAAGTAGAACAAAAAAACCAAGATTTAGGATGACTACAAGAAAGTTAGTAAAAGAACACCAAAAAGAGACTGCATAAACATGGCCTCAGGCTCTCAATGTCTGTGTGACCCTGGGCAAATCACTTCACTCTGTCTGCCTCAGTTTCCTAATCTGTAAAATGGGGATAATAATAGCACCTACCTCATGCTTGTTGTGTGGATCAAATGAGATAGTATTTATAAAGTGCTTAGCCTAGTGCTTGGCACATAGTAAACATATGAATATTAGTTATTATTATTATTAGTCATTATAATGACCAATCTTGGCCCTAGAGAAGGGCTGAGAAAATTGACCTCCCTTCCTCCTTTCCTTGGAGAGGTAGGGGAATATGAGTACAGAACAGTACATGCATTGTCAAACATGGTTACCTTGGGGTTGGTTTCACTTAACTGTTTTTCTTTGTCACAAGGGAAAGCTCATGGGATAGGTAGGTGTCAGAGGTGGAATGTTTAGATTTGGCTACTTTGTAAAAACAAAAGGCATCAATAAAACATTCATTTAAATAAAAACAAAGCCACCTGTTTTGAAAAGATATGCAGCATTCCACATCTATAGCTTCTTCTGCATCTACCAAGAGGAGGGAAGTCTGTTCTGTCACCTCTTGTTGTAATCAATCTAAATTCAAAAATGTTTTAATGTTTTTTCTTTACTTAGCTGTAATCACTACATGTAGACTATTGGTTCTGCTTTCTTCCCTTTGCATCAGTTCATGTAGCCTTCCCATGTTCTTCTGAATTCCCCAGCTACCCTTCTTTGAAGGAGAAAGGTAGGGAAAGGGAGCTAAGGAAATGTTATGGGCCTGAGAGAAAGGTCTTTCCTCATCTTGAGGTGAGATAGAGGGAGATCACTTGCCAGCTGGTTCCCAGAGATTCCCAAACCCTTTGTTTGAGATAAAGCAACTTACTGCATGGGTTAAGTTGGATCCATCACTAACCCTGACTGCCTGAGACAGAGGATTGTGGTGGTCCTTGCCTAGGGCTTCTGTGGGGGCAGGGTGGCCCAGTGATGATGCTCTTAACCTTTTTGGGTTCATAAATCACTTTATAATTTGGTGAAGTCCACGAACCTCTTCTTAGAACAATGTTTTTAAACAATTAGAGGCTTGCCTGAAGACTTCAACTGAAGGCCTCTTGAAGCAGCGCATTCCAATTTATGGTAGCTCTACTGGCCATGATGTTTTTTCCTATATTGAAACTAAAAATGAATGAATGAATGATTGGATAAATAAACAGACATAAATAATTGGAGGAAATGCTAAATTTCAATTAAAGGGTAGTGAAAACAAAGTTGTATTTTTTTCTTATTCAAGTTTTCAGACCCTCCCCCCAAAAAAATCTATTCAAAGACTCTGAGGATCAGCATAAGCCCAGGTTAAGAACCCATGGCCTAGTTGGACTTGGGGTCAGGAAAGCCTGAGTTTGCATCCTGCTTCTGTGTGACCATGGGCAATTCACTTTTCTGAGCCTCAGTTTCCTCATCTGTCATAAGATCATAGGTTTAGATGAAGTCTCACCCCAGCATTTTACAGATGAAGAAACTGAGGTCCAGAGAGGTTAAATGATTTGCCAGGATCACACAGGTGATCACACAAGTGATAAAGCTCGGATTAGAACCCAGGGGTTCTTCCTCCAAAGCCAGCATCCTTTCCCCTGTACCTAGTGGGACCGGGAGTTCTGATCTAACAAGATCTCTGTGAGGCTTCTCCTTTAAAGAGCCACGTCCGTCAGTTTCAGTGATTGTCCTGCCGTGTTCTCCTCTAGGGGAAGGGCTCCATGTCAGCTACGTGATTGGCGGCCTCCTCAGCATCGTGCTCATCCTCCTTCTCATCGCTGCTCTCATGCTGTACAGGTAACCCTAGGGCTCCAAGCCTTCATGGCTTGCTCAGCCATCGTCCTTCTCGGTGACCCCGGTTCTGTCTTCTTTCATGTCCCCTGCCTTTGGCCTCTGGCCGTACTCATCCCAAGTCTCCCCAAAGGCACGCGCCCTGGCTCAGGGCAGCAGAAGAGGCCGTGGAGATACCAAATAGGTTTCCTTTTCAACAGATGTAGCCCTTTAGCTCAACCTCAGAGAGGCAGAAGTCCTGTGTTCAAGTCTAGACACTGACCCTCAGAAGGGTCCTTTGAGGCTGCCTAGTTCAACCTCCCCCTTTTATCATGGAGGAAGCTAGTCACATAACTTCTCAGCTTGTGTGCACTCTTCTGTAACACAGGGATAATAACAGACTCTAACTCACTCAGTTGTGAGGGTCAGAAGAGATCACCTGTTATTTGAAGCAGCTAGGTGGTTCAGTGGGTAAAGCGTGAGGAAGACTTGAGTTTGAATCCTGCCTCAGATGCTTACCCTGGGCAAGCCATGTCAGCTGTCTGCCTCAGTTTCCTCAACTGTAAAATGGGGATGATAATAATAGCACCCACCTCCCCATATTATTTCGAGGATTGAATGAGATAATATCTGTAAAGCCCTTTCTGTACCTTAAAGTGACATATGAATGTGTGCTGTTATATTATAAAAGATGTAAACACTATGTAAATGTTAGGGATTGTTATTATTATCTTTGTGACCCTGGACAAGTCACTTTGCCTCTGTGGGCCTCATTTTCTTCACTTGTTAAGTGGAGTAGTGGCGCTTGATTGCTTCTCAGGTCCCTTCCAGCCACCGAGCTAGGATCCTAAGTTAGAGACAAGTCACCAATCTGCAGTGTCTACACTGCCAGAATGGCAGGTCTAGACGAAAGCGACGTTCTTGTGATCCCTTCCATCCTCGTCTTGGGTTGAAGTCCACTCTCCTGATATTCTTCCTCCCGATGGCTCTACTCAGAAACATCGCCCTTTCCCTTTGGAGCTCGCCAAGCCCCACTTAGCTGTGACCATGGACATTCTAGTGGCCTCTCTCCATGGGTTGGGTCCTGCCTACGCACAAGCAGAGCCAGTATTTCTGAGCTGGAGGCTCCATTCGTGACCACCCCCAAAATCGGACCTGACCCTTTTTTCTCCTTCTTCTCGCCATCTTTCTTTAGACACAAGAAATTCAAATTTACCGATCCTGGCCTGGGAAACCTGACCTACAGCAATCCTTCCTACCGGACCTCCACCCAGGAAGTGAAGATTGAAACTATCCCAAAACCAACCATGTATAATCAGCTCTGCTATAAGAAAGAGGTGAGGAGTGAGGTCAGTCCAATAAACATTTAGTAATTGTCTTCTATGTACCAAGTCCAGTGCTACAAAGAGGGGATACAAAGAGGAAAAAGAAAGTCATTCTGGCCCTCAAGGAACTTATATTCTATTGTAGGAAAAGAATTTACTGTCCTATTCAAATTTGTGGCTAATTCAATTTAACATGGCAAACCTTTATTAAGTGCTTACTATATGGTGTTCCTTGGGTTAAAGCTATGGATATAAAAATGAAGCAAGACAGTACCTATCTTCAAGGAGCTTAAAGACTTATGGGGAAGGTGTGCAGGGGTAAGACAAATAGACAATGACTCCAGTAGAGGTTAATATGCTAAATGGATGGAAGTCTAAACAGAGAGACTGAAAAAGAACTGGGGAGTGGAGGGAAAAAAGGGGAAAGCCGGGAAGACTTCATTCATTTATTCAATAAACATTTATTAAGTGCCTACTATGTGCCTGGCACTATGGTAAGCACTATTGTTGTATAGTCATTTTCAGTCATACCCGACTCTTCGTGACCCCTTTTGGGGTTTTCTTGGCAAAGACACTGGAGTGGTTTGCCACCTCCTCATTTTACAAATGAGAAAACTGAGACTTAATTGGCATGCCCAGGGTTCCAGAATTAGTAAGTGTGAGAGACAGAATTTGAACTCAGTTCTCCCGGACTCCAAGTCGAACATTCTTTCCACTGTTCCACAGTGCCCCCCAAATGCCTCCAGCATGTTTTAGTTTTTACTGATACCTTTTGTTTTTCTATCATACTCATTTCCCATTATATTTCCTTGCTTTTCCTTTATCCCTTATAAACAATAATAGCTAATATTTATGCAATATTTTAAGGTTGGGAAAGAACTTTACATGTTATCTCATGTGATGCCTAAAATTCTTTGAGATAAGTGCTATTATCACCCCCATTTTATAGATAGGGAAACTGACATGAGCTTTTTTTTTTTTTTAAATAACCTGCCAGGGTCAAAATGTCTGAGATAGAATTTGAACTTGGGTCTTCTCGGTTCCGATTCCATCACTCTATACACTGCTGCCACCTAGCGGCCAACAAATAAAAAAGAACTACTGGGAGGGGAGCCAGTTCAGTAAAACTGTTGTTTGTCTTTTGTTCTTTCTTGAAGAGGACCATGAGATCAGGGAGGTGATGCCATAACATGCAAGTGAATTGGATTTAAGCGAGGCAGGGCTGTGCAAAGTCACCAGCCTCATGTTCTCCTCTGGAGCCAGATAGGGATCAGGAGGACTGGAGATGGCCCCCTCAGTAGAACTAACCAACACATAGGTCACATCCAACATTGTGTATACAGTGTTACATACTCCTTGTCCCCCACTTCCACAAGGGAAGGAGGAGGAAACAGCCGCATTCATGAGGTGGGATTTCTAGGTCCCTGGAGATGGGGCTCCAGGTACTTCTGAAGCTCCTGCAGCTCACAGGTGGAAGATGAAAGCCTTGTGACCCTTTTCTCCCCCACCCCCACCCCCTTCTGTTTTTCCTCCTTGGCAGCTCTCGCACCCCTCTGAGAGCCTTTCTCCCTTTCTCTTCTGATTTCCTCCCACCTCTTCACGTCAGGTACTTGCTGAGTGTGTGTGCACGTGTGTACGTGTGTGTGCATGTGTGTGGGTGTGCCTCTGAGGACTAGAGGATGTTCCTTGGAATCCCTGACCTTTGGTCCCTGGCTTCTTCCTAACTTGCTCAGTGGGTTCTGTGAGGAAGGCACCCAGTGCCTTGAGCCTGGTCTTTCTACTAATCTTGGCTTGGGCGAGGTGTGTGTGTGTGTGGAGGGGGGCAGTGTCACATCAAGGTGTTTGTTCTTGAAATACAGCAGCTGCCTTGCCATGGTTGGAAGGAAATGTAGTCAGGAGGGCAGAGCCCAGGCCTCGGCCCGCTTTCTTTGGAGAACAGCCGTGTTCCTCACTAGTGGCTGCAAATTTTTTTTTTTGGTCCCCCCGGAACCAGGAGTGAGGTTTCTCCTAGAGGAATCAGGAAAAACAGAAGGAGCCAAAGGGGCCTTTAGGTCTAAACCTTGAGCAGCTTCTGGCTGCTTGGAGGGGAGTCGGGGTTTTCAGGGACAGGGCCAAATATTTAAAAAAAAAAAAAAGAGGAGGAAGGACCAGAGCAGTTAGGGCCAACTCAATCATAATTCAAGCTAAGAATGTGGGTCACAATAATAATACTTCAGTGAGTTGATGGCCTCATCAGTAGGTATTCCCTTCACTGGCTCAGATCACAGTCCATCCGTGGCTTTCCAGCTTGCATCATTCTCCCAGACATCGTCCACAGAAGACCTGCCCGTATATGCCTCCTTTAGGTCAGGAATTCTTAAACTGAGAGGTTTGATGTGAGGCTGAAATGAGGGAACAGATAGAAAGTGCTTTACAAATCTTTAAAGCACTGTGTAAATGTTAGCTATTATTATTCTTTGTTATAAGGGGAAGGGAGAAAAGAAAGGAATATATGTATATATATATATATCTGTGTGTAGAGATCTAGATATAGATACATAGATAGATACATCTACTGCCAAGTTAGAAGTATATAGATAGATGTGAACTTGGATAGGAAAAAGATCATATATTTATTCTGACATCATTGGTTTCCTGTGTAATCCCATGTATTTTATTTTATGTATTTAAAAACATGAGTCTGAGCAGGGCCAAGCTTAGGCTTCACCAGATTGCCAAAGGATTCCAGTGTACAAAAATGGTGAAGAAACCCTGTTCCGGGTCTCCTTATGCTTCATGGGTAATCCCCAGGGCAACCCCAGGGCTGCTGCCCTGTCCCTGCATCATCCTTCATTCTTGAATTCTAGCTCTGTAGTTTGCCCCCTGTGTGACCTGGGCCAGCCACTTCCACTCTGTGGGCCTTAGTTTCCTCGTCTGTAAAATGAAGGCATTGGCCTAGATGGCCTTTGAGGTCCCTTCCATTTCTGTGTTCTTAGCATGCTTTAGCTTTTCTTTGCATGACTAGTCCCTCGGCTTTTCAGCTCCTGCATTTCTGGAGTGATTGTAATAACAGCTCATGTTTGTACTGTGCCTTGTGATTTACAAAGTACTGTCCTCACAGCAACCCTGTGAGACAAGGAGAAAGGTAGATAGTCAGCCAAGTAATATTGGTTCCTATGTGCCAGGCACTGTGCTAAAGTACTAGAGATACAGAAAAAAAGAAAAGAAAAAGAGGCAAAAGACAGTCCCTGCACCCAGTGAGCTTCCAATCTAATGGGGGAGACAACAGGTAAGCCACGATGTACCAACAAACCGCATACAGGAAAAGCAGGAGATAATGAAGAGAGGGAAGACTTCCTTCTGAAGCTGGGATTCTTGTCCTCATTGTTTGATGGAAGAAATTGAGGTGAAGTGAGACTTCGCAAATGGCGGAACCTAGACTTGAACCCCAGGCATCTGGCTCCAAGACCAGTGTCCTTCTCACTGGTCCAGCCAGTGTGATCCCTGAGGCAGCCAGCTGCCCACAGGCCAGTCTCCAGGTCATTCTGAACCTCCATGGATGGGTGCATACTCTTGCTTCCATAGAAAGGGAGTCATTGTTAATAAAGAAACATTGTCTACTGTACTTTAAAATCTTTTGACGAGTAAATCACTTGTTAGCCAAATGCAGATCGAGTGACTAATATTTGGCAACACTTTTGCATATTATCATAAAGTTATAAAATCTTAGAGCTTGATAGGATCTTCCAACATAGAATGCCTGAGATGGAAGGTGCAGTAGAATATAGAATGGGGAATGTGAGAGCTAGGAGGAACTTCAGAACAGAGAATGACAGAGCTGGGAGGGGCCTTAGAACAGGGAATGTCAGAGCTGGGAGGGACCTTAGAACAGGGAATGTCAGAGCTGGGAGGGGCCTTGGAACAGGGAATGTCAGAGCTGGGAGGCGCCTTGGAACAGGGAATGTCAGAGCTGGGAGGGACCTTGGAACAGAGAGTGTCAGAGCTGGGAGGGGCCATAGAACAGAGAATGTCAGAGCTGGGAGGGGCCATGGAACAGAGAATGTCAGAACTTGTAGGAATCTGAGAACATGGAATGTCAGAACTAGGAGGGACCTTATAACATAGGATGTGAGAACTGGGAGGGACCTTAGAACAGGGAATGTCAGAGCTGGGAGGGGCCTTGGAACAGGGAATGTCAGAGCTGGGAGGCATCTTGGAACAGGGAATGTCAGAGCTGGGAGGGACCTTGGAACAGAGAATGTCAGAGCTGGGAGGGGCCATAGAACAGAGAATGTCAGAGCTGGGAGGGGCCTTACAAGCTCTCAGTGATCTTAGAGTTCACTTAGACCAACCCCTTAGCTTTACGGATGAGGAAGAAGCAGTCTGCTATATAATGGAAGGCGTTGGATTCATAATCAGTAGACTTGGGTGGGAATCTCAGCTCCACCTTTCACCACCTGTATAAATGGCCAAATCCCATGTTCCTTTAGGCCTCCATTTCTGCATTCATAGAATAAGGAAGATAGACCTCTAAGGACCCTTTCTGGAACTGAGCCCAAAGGTCCTGCTCTCTGGCCCAGGTCCTCCAGGGGATTAGGGCCTAAATCAGGCTTAGAACCTGGGGAGTCAGTAGGATGAGCCGACCCTAGGCTGATCTTTGGGTGTTTGGGTGAATTTCCCCTGCCTGTGTGATGAATTGGGGCTAACTCACTCCTCCTTTCTTTCCCTTTCCCAAATCCTCGTAGTGTTCTTTTCCCCTCAGCAAAACACTGGCCAGAGACATGACTTTGTTTCTCTTCCCGCTTCTGCCGTAGGCTGGGCCCGAGCACAACTACACCAAGGAGAAGATCAAGATCGTGGAGGGCATCTGCCTCCTGTCGGGCGGTGGTGACGATGCCGAGTGGGATGACCTAAAGCAGTTACGAGGCTCAAGGGGGGGTCTGCTCCTCCGGGACCACGTGTGCATGAAGACAGACACGCTATCCATCCGGGCCAGCACCGGCTCCTTGGATGATACTGAAACGGAACAACTCCTCCAGGAAGAGCAGTCAGAGTGCAGCAGTGTCCACACCGCCGTCGCCACCCCGGAGAGGCGCGGCTCGCTGCCAGACACGGGCTGGAAACATGAACGCAAACTCTCCACTGAGAGCCAGGTCTAAGTGCCCAGATGCCCCTCCTACCCCTCTGGTCCTTCTCCCTCGAAAACAAACTACCAGCCCTGTCCCCTCCAGCCCTCCCCACCCGGGTCCCACCCCATCCCCATCCCCAGACTCCCCACTGGAGCTGTTCTCACCATTGTCCACGCCTGCATCCGCACGAGAACCGATGCCTCAACAGGACCACTCAGATCCAGACGTGGTCGCCAAGCCTGCCCGCTCATACCTGGTCCTGAGAGCACAACAGCCTTCTGAAGTCGGGCCTGGGTTTGACTCATTCTTCAGTGCTGATATCCAGCTCACTCCCTTCCCTTAGCACCTTGAGCTCCTCAGCAGAGGCCCCAGGCTCATCTGTCCGAGTCACTAGAGCTATTTCTTAGTGGGGACTTACTTGCCCAGCCGGTAGCTGGAGTAAGGAGGGAGGAATGGATGGAGGGAGAGACTAAGGACAGAAGGGAAGACCTAGCGATGAGTGAGGGCTGAGAAGAGAGGAGAATTGGCCCAGCCGGTATGGGCATCCTCTCTGATTTTGCCAGCAAACCTCCTATCTCCATAGAACCCCCAGTCTTTTGAAAATAGGGAAAGGTTTTTGAAAGGTGGGCTGGCCTGGGTGTCCATTGCTGGCAATGGACGGTATTATTAGGTCCCTAGAAGTCACTGATTAGGTCCCTAGAAGTCAGTAGCAATACCTGCTGTTTTGGTTTTGATGCTGCAGCTGGCTCCACCATGAGTGGCCTCCCCCTCATTGGAGGTCTTTGAACAAAGGCCAGATGATCACATGCTGCGGTTGTAGAGGGACAGTTATTTAGTAGGGGTTGAACCAGAGGGCTTCCTTGGACCCTTCCATCTCTGAGATGCAAGGATTCCAAGTCTCCCAACAACCTTTCCTTTCTACCAGGATTCTGGTTTTGGCCCCATCTGCCTACCTAGGTCTGTGGGTGCCTGTCATGAATTTCCTGCTTATCAAAGTCTTCCTGGTTCCATTACTGGTCAGAACCTTCTCAAAAGGAAGTGGTCCTTGAAGCAGTCTGTCAGGTCCCCGGAATGACTTGGGGGCCCAGACCGTGCAGTATCCATTGAGATGCACCAGCTGGACCAAATGCAGGTCTCTGTCCTGTAATTTGAAAGCTTCTCCAAGTATCCTCCAGCACTCTCCAAACGAACGTTTCAGGGAGTGACCAGAAGTTTCCAGGAATGGTCAGGTGGATTGGCCAGGGTGGAGATTTGGGCTGTCCAGAGCCTGAAGGAAAGTGTTAAGGAAGCTGAACCTCTGAAGTTCTCTCTAAACAACACCATGATGTAAGCCTGTAGCTGATGGGATAATGAAAGACCTTATCCCATCACAGCTTTTCATGTTGGAATCAATTAGCTTAGCTGCTATCTTCTGGCATGTACCCATTCTCCCAGGAGGCAATAAGCCTCAGGCTAGTGCCAGAGCAGAGGAAAGGGGAGGGATGCTGGCCCCTACCTTCCACCAACACCTTTCACTTTTGTTTCTTTTTCCAGCTCTAGTTACATTGTGGTCCTCCAGGAGCTTTCTGAGAAGAGGGTTACTGGGAAGGGCAAGTTTTCTTTAGTGTCTCCTGTTTGAAATAAAGGGCTGGACTGTGGGGATGGCTACCGTCACCACCCCTCAGGCTCTGGGATCTGCCCCCAGTCTCATATCTTCTGACCCTGGGAGACTGATCAGTTGGGGGACAGAGAAGGCAGCCTTGGAGCAGTGGCAGGCTATGGCCTGGCTCTGTTCAGTTGGGACCAGGCATGCAAAAGATGGCACAGTATTAGGAAGGAAAGGACTAGGAGCCAGGAAGTGAGGTCCTAGCCAACCATAGCTAAGTGCTTCCTGGTCTCTTCTGCCTAGGCTGCTGTGTAGGACCTGACTTTGGAAGCAGCTGCATAGGAGGGAAGGGATGCTCCTGGCCTCTATCCTAGAGCAGGGGGGACATTCCCAGTGGTCCTGCAGCCCAGCCATGGAAAGGAGACCCTTCTCTTTGGAAAGGAGCTGGCAATTTCCCAACTTGAGCAGTTCCTGGGCCCGACCTTGTCTGACTCGGGCTCTTCCCATAGCTCACTATTGAGAAAACAGGTACCAGCTTAGGCTAGTGAAGAAGGAGGACCAGGACAACCCTTTCCTGGCTGATTCTAACATGGCCCAGGGCAGCTACTTATTCCCTCAGTGCTCCCTTCCCTGGCCTGTTCCAAGACTGGGCCCAGCAAGCTGCATGGCCAGGACTGGAAGTCCTCTGAGTGTGTGGAGTGGGCGAGATAGGGTACCAGGAAAGGGCTGGGGAGCTTTGATGTCACCCGTAGAAGTGAAAGAACAAGGCTTCCAGCTCGAAGAGGGAGGAAACTTCATTGTTTGGGGGGAAGGGGAGTGAGGAAACAGCTCCCCCGAAAAAGAGAAAGCTCTCATTGCACCTGGCCTGTGCAGAATGTAGAGAGGACATATTTGATGAATTATCTATTTGAGCACTGATTTACTATGTAAAAAGCAAAAAATATCTTTGTCCTAAGCTAATGGAAGCAATTCTCCTGCGCTCATGTGTAATGGTTTTAACGTTACTCACTGGAGAGATTGGACTTTCTGGAGTTATTTAACCACTATGTTCAGTATTTTAGGAATTTATGATAATTTAATATAAATTTAGCTTTTCTTAATCACCTTGCCTGCCTTGGAGTCATGACTGATGCTCTGACAGTCCTCCCCCCCACCCCCACCCCAGGGCAGACCCTTGCCTTGGAGAACTTGCCCTCCTGGGTGTGGGTTGAGCAAAAAGACAATGGGGACAGCTGGGCTAAGATTCTGCTTCAAAGCGTGGCCTCATGGAACTGGAATGGATGTGGAATCAGGAGACCAGTTCGAATCCTGCCTCAGATGTGACCGTGGGCAAGCATCTCTGAATGAAGGAAGGAATGCGAAATCATTTATTACTGTGTGCCAGATGCTGAGGATACAAAGAAAAGCAAAAATAGCCCCTGCCCTCAAGGACTGAAATTCAACTTCAACTCCCGGGTCTCTAGACCATTCCATTAGCGACATGCTCCTCAATAATAATAATAGTTAGGATTTATATAGCACCTTAAGGTTCACAAAGCATTTTACATGCAGCATCTCATTTGATCCTCATAACAACTGTGTGAGGAAGGTACCATTATTCCATTTACAGATTAGGAAACTGAGGCTGAGAGAGGTTAAATGACGGGCCCAAGGTCACAGATTTGAGTATCTGAGGTGGGGTTTGACCTAAGGTCCTTCAGACTCCAAGTCCAGGTTTCTGTCCACTGTACAACCCAGTTGCCTAAGTCTTTGTGGGTTGAGAGCTGAAAGCAGAGATCATCAAATCAGAAATCTAAGCTGGGTTTTCATTTATTGAACGGAAGGAGAGAAGCACACTTTGTGCTTGCTTGGGAAACCAGGAGGGATTTCTTTGGAGTATAAAGGTTCCCTGTGTCCATTTTGCCAACTTACATCAAAATGGGTCAGGCTGGCATCAGATAGTTCATGACTAGAGGTATAGTCGACCTGTGTCCATCACACTGCTTCAGGAGGAGAAACAGAGGGTGGACAAGACAGCATCTGCCCTCTGTTCACCGAATTCTTGAAAGAAATTAGTGTCTCAATAAAAATTGGAAATAGTACCCAAAGCAACAATACTCTACTTCTTTATGAAATGAAGATAATACACAGACATCTTAAGTAGAGGAGGGGCTGGTTAAAACATGGTGAGCTGGTGAAAGTTTTTGAAGGCTCTTCTATGTAAAACTTAACCATACTGTTTTAGTTCATATTTATGAGACACACTAAGGTTTGCAAAGCTCTTCACATGAATTATAAATCAACTAATTAACAAATCTGTATTAAGCATATGCAATGTAGCGGACTATGTGTTAGGCAATGAAGATATAAAGGCAAAAAATAAACAGGCTGAACCCTCCCATCTCCACCCCAGCTCACATTCTAATGGAGAGACAACATATTTTGTACATAGATAGACAGATGGAGATGATGGATGCAAGACACATACAAAGTAGGTAAAAGGTGGTATTAGATACAAAGGTGAGTAGAGAGGTATTATTCCCTGTGGTAGGTGCTATTATCACCCCTATTTTAAAGATGAAGGGCAGCTAGGTGGCACACTGGATAGAGTGCTGGGCCTGGAATCAAGAAGATTCATCTTCCTGAGTTCAAATCTGGCCTCAGACACTTCCTAGCTGGGTGACCTTGGGCAAGTCACTTAATGATGTTTGCCTCAGTTTCCTCACCTGTAAAATGAGCTGGAGAAGGAAATGGCAAACCACTCCAGTATCTTTGCCAAGAAAACCCCAAATGGGATCATGAAGAATTGGACACAACTGAACAACAAAAATTTTAAGGATGAATCTGATGCTCAGAAAGGTTACAGAATGTCAAAATTTGAGAGCTGGAAGGGACCTTAGCAGTCACCTAGTTCAGACCAAAAAGGAATCCTCACTATAGTCATCTAGCTTCTGGCTAAAAGAGAAAGAGGCGTCTCCAGAAAATCCATTTCACATTGCTGCTTGTTGTTTCAGTCAGTTCTGACTCTTCTAGACCCTACTTGGGGCTTTTTTTTTCTTTCAGTGAATTGGGGTTAAGTGACTTGCCCAGGGTCACACAGCTAGTAAGCGTCAAGTATTTGGTCTGAGGTCATATTTGAACTCATGTCCTCAAGACTTTCAGGACCAGTGCCCTATCCACTGCACCACCTGGCTGCCCCTATTTGAGGCTTTCTTGGCAAAGATACTGGAGTGGTTTGCCATTTCTGTCTTCAGCTCATTTGACAGATGAAGAAACTGAGGCAAACAGGCAAATAGTATGCTTCCATCTGCATTCAGACTCCAAAGTTCTTTCTTTGGATGTAGATAGCGGTTTTCATCGTGAGTCCTTTGAAGTTGTCTTAGATCCTTGCATTCCTGAGAAGTCAGTCATCGAACAATGTGGTTGTGACTGTGTGGTACATATATTTTTAGTATTGATATTAATTTATTGTCTATGGTACCCTCCCCTTTTTTATTTTTACTTTTTTAGCAAAATATAGTTTCCTTGTTTCTCTGTTTTAATTAGGTCTGTTTTTGCTTTTTCTTTGTCTGAGGTCATGATTGCTACCGTTGCCTTTTTTTTTAATCTCGGTTGAAACATAATAGTTAGAAGTGACTTGCCCAGGGTCACACATCTAATAAGTGTCTGAGGCCGGATTTGAACTCAGGGAAGTGAGGCTTCCTAATTCCAAACCCTTTCATCACTTAGAGATCTCTAACTGTTAGGAAGTTTTTCCTTACGTTCTGTTGGGGGAGATCATCTGTACCTAAATGCATACATCATAAGAACGTACCCAATAAATACAAAGTGGTTAAATGTAGGGCGGGAAGGCAACAGTAGCGAGCTGAGGCTACTGGAAGGGAGAGGAATTCCACCAGGCAGCCAGGCAAGCAGGTAGGCAGGCAAGGAGGGAGTGTTGCTGCAGGCAGGGCAGTCAGAGTGGGAAGGTGGAGTCCCCAGTGCAAGCCGCACAGAGAAAGCCAGTTTGGCCTGACTGGGCAGTGCAGGAAGGGGAGTCAGGGCCGAGCAAGGACGCTGGAAGGACCGCTGGCATCGGGCTTGTGAAGGGGTTTCTAGGGTCCTGGAGACAATAGGGAGCCACGGCAGTTTATTGAGCAGGGGAGTGACGTGGCAAGAGTCTGTCTATTTCAGACCCCCCACTGTCCTTCAGCACATTCCAGGCTTGTCTGCCCCTTCTTTCTCCCATCCCATTCATTGCATAGCATCCCTGGTTGATTTCAGGGGCCGCGCATTCAAGACAACAAGCATTTACGAAGCCCAGCGCCCTCCTAAAGGCTGCGGATACCAAGGAAGGCAGAAAGCAGCCCCGGCCCTCGAGGGCCTTCCCATCTGAGCGGGGGGTGGCGGGACCCGGACGTTTCTTCCCCGAGCCCCCGAAAGCAGACTGATTGGAGGGCGGCTCCGCCCCGGGGCTGGGGGGGCGGAGGAAGGCCCGCTCCCTGCGGCCCCTTTAAGAGCGCGGCGGGCGCGTGCCGGGAGCCCTTTCAAACCGGCCAATGGGAGCGCGGTGGGCGGCCCTGAGGGAGCCAATAGGCAATAAGGACACTGCGGGGTGCGGTGGCCTGAGCGGTTTCAAACGGTGTGGAAGAAGGCCCTGTCGGTTCTGGCGCCGCCGGAGGTGAGCGAGCGAGCCGAGCGGGCAAGCTGCGGAGGCCTCTCCGATCCCCGGGGCCCTCCCACCGGCGGGGTGCGCCGCGGGGGGCCGGCGGGAGGGCCGGAGCGCGCGGGCGCGCGAGCCGGGCCCAGGCTGAGGCGGCGCGGCCGGGCCGGGGCGGGAGCCAGGGCCGGGGCGGACCGGGCCCGGGTGGGGCGGAGGCCGCGGGGCGGGGGTGGGGGGTTGGGGATGGCGGCGCGGGGCGGCGCGCGCGTCCGTGCCCAAGGGGGGGCGCGGGCCCTGGGGTGGCGGGCACGCGCCGGCGCGCGGCCGGGGAGGGGGCGCTGTCAGGCCGGGCCTCGGCCCTGCCCCTCAGGGAGGGTGGGAGTTAAAGGACCGGCGCCCCAGCGCGGCTTGTAGGAAGGGCTCGACCCGCTTCCGCCCGGGGAGCATTTATTGAGCTCTTGCTGGATGCCAGGCCCTGGGCTCGGCACTGGGGGGAACAAAGATGCTCGTGAGACCTCCCCTGTCCTCGGGGGGCTTACCCTCCCCCGGGGGAGGGGGAACCGAGCCCCTGGTGGGGGTTATGGTGGGGCTGGCAGGTGTGTGTCCTTGGCCTGCTTAGGTGGGCGGCTCTGCCAGCCCTCTTCCACCTCCTTCCTGGTTGGAGGTTCCCGCCCAGCCTCCCCTGGACCTTGCTGCCCCTTCCTCTGGCCGGGGCTGCGGGGCAGCAGCATTTCAGGGGCTCCGAAGGGTCGGATGGTCTTTGGTAGTGGCTGAACGGGCCGTGTTGGCTCAGCGAGGAAGGTGGGGGGTGGAGTGGTCCAGACTATCTGGACAATGGTATGTAAGGTTGGGCATCCGTGGTCATTGTCACCAAGGTTGAAGCGCATCTCTATTGTTTCGGGAAACGAGGTTACTAGTTTCTAGGTGGAAAATTACAGCTCTCTAGTAGACAGTGTTGCTACATCTAAAACGAGGAGTTTTCAGTTCACTAGCAGTAGAGGGTGTTTGCGACCGGGGAGTGGAAAGTGTTTTTACAGAACTTGCCCCAGATTTGTGCTTTGGTCCGACTTGCTTTTCTTGAAGGTATCAAATTCAGCACCCCACCCTTAACTCCAGTGACTCTTATTTCTATGATCGCTTAAAATATTCATTTTTTTAACAAGTGACTTTTTTCTCGCTGCATTAAAAAATAAATGGACCCTTAACTTGGGGAGCTGCCATTGGTACTTATACCCATCTTATAACTTTTCCATGAATCATAACTGAACCTGAGTTCTTTGGTGACACATTAAAATGTGATGCCCCCGTACCCCACTACTGCCCTCATACAAGGGGACTTCAATGTATATGTTCCTTCAATTACCAATCCACAAATTCCTCAGTCTAACGCGTTCCCATTACTTATTACTTGACTTAAGCTTTATGCAAAGACGGCCACACCCTTCATCTTTCCATCACCCACAAGTGCTCCATTCCATAATCAGTAATTGAAATTCTTTTATCCAGTCATATTCTCCTATCATTCCATCTTTTCCTATGCCTTTCTTCTCATTGACTTATCCTTCCTCTTCACCGTGATCTATAATCTTTCTACCCCATTGTAGTTTGACAGTGTTTTGCCTACATATGCCCTTCTTTCCTCACTTCAATCCCCTGAGCCATTTTAACTCTGCTCTTTTCAATATTTTTTTATTTCCTTGATCCCTTGTCTTATCATGGTTTGTGACTTGCCAAATATCAGCCCTGGCGCTCTGCCCCTTTCATTTCTTATTCCATGCTGTTGAACAGAAATAGAGGAACTCTCACAACCTTGCCGACCTGGTCCATTACAAATTTATGTTATCTAATCTCAACTACCCTCACTGCAGCAGGGCAATACTTCCAATTTCTCCTGATTCTTCATCTCACTATAAACAGAAGATGTGTCAAAGCTTCTCTCCACAAGCCTACAGTATCACCCCTCCCCACACACTCCTCTGGAAAAAAAAAAAAAAAAAGATTTTAAGCTATTGGTGAGAACTCCCTCTTCTCTCCTCATCTCATTACCCTTTGACTTCATCTCTTACTATTTCATCATTTACTCCATTCTTTGATGAAGTGATAGCCCTCCTTCTTACCCAAGGCCTAGCCCTCCAGTTGGACCCTTGTATCTCCCCCCACCTTTCTCCAGCAGATTGCTGCCATTATTATCTCCTCTCTCTAATCTCCATTCCCTCTTCTGCTCCCTACAAACATGCTCAAGTCTCCCCCATTGTTAAAAACTCTTCACTAACTCCCACCATCCCACTCTTCTGTTTCCCAGCCAGACTCCTTGCCTCTTTACCCTTGAAGTCTCTTTTCAACCCCCCATCTGTTTCTGACTTTATCATTCAACTGAAGTTGATTGTTTTCACAAAAGCACAGAATCTCAGAGAGACCACCTAGTCCAGCCACCAAGCGGTCCCCCTGTACTATCCCTGACAAGTCCTCATCCCACCTCCCCACATGACTCACTCCACCTGTGGATAGATCAGTCGTGTATACAAGTTTATCCATGCCTCAAGTCTAAATCCGCCTCTCTGCTACTCCATACAATAGTAAGAGGCTCTGTTGTCCACATCACAAACCTGAACAAGAATTTCCTTTGCGTCATGCCACTCCATCAAAAAACATTTCTCATGCTAGGCATTAGGAATACACATACAAAGTGGAACAATCCCTGTCCTTATGGAATTCACATTCCATCAAGAACCTTGGCCAGGCTATGCCATTACAGAGCTTGTGAGTAATCATAGGAAAGCAGATAGTCGTGTCCATTCCACTTCAAATGGTCATCTGGGCTTGGCTTGAGGACCTCGGTGAGGGGGAACCCATCCCTTCTCAGAGCAGCCCATTCTGTTTTGAATAACTTGTAGTTGTTTAGTTGTTCCATTGACCTACTTTTTACTCTCTGTAATTACTACCCATCCCTCCTTTTGGGGTCAAGCAGAACAAATCTAATGCCCCTTTCTTGACTGCCCTTCAAATACTGGAAGATGACTGTCATATCACTTCTAAGTCTTAGGATCATAGCCTTGGAGCTAGAAGGTACCCTAGAGGTCATCTAGTCAAATGATCTTTTAATTGCCAAATCTAATGACCTTTTTATACTCACTCTCCTTGACCTCTCTGCACATTTTGACACTGTTGACCACTTCTGGTTACTCTCACCTCTTTGGGTTCTCATGACACTGTTATCTCTTGGTTCTCCTACCTACTTGACCCTTCTGCTCTAACCCCTTTTGGATTCACCATCCATGTCACCTCTCTCTGTGGGTGTGCCCCAAATCTCTGTTCTAGGCCCACTTCTCTTTTCTCTGTATATCCTCTCACTTGCTAATCTCATGGGCTTTCACAGGTCCAATTATGATCTCTGTGCATATGATTCCCAGATCTGTATGTCCATTTCTAGGCTCTCCCTGATGTTCCAGCCTTGTATCGTCACCATTCATTTCAAATTGGTCTACAATCACTGCCTCCCCTGAACTCTGCTTTTTTCCAGCCTTACTGACTTATTTGTACAGGTGACTGTGTTCCAGTTGCTGTCTTTGAGCCTTTGCACTGGTGGGCTCTACATCCAGAATGTCCTTCTTCCTTATCTCTGTCTCTAGAAATCCCTAGTTTCTTTGAAGTGTCAATTCAGTGAAACTTTTCCTTATCTCCTCCTCCATCTCATAACCACCTGTATTGATTATGTATATCCTTATGTATGTCCTTGTGGTTTGTTCCTTCAGGACAAGAACTGTTTCACCTCCGTCTTTGAATCCCACAGTGCCTGGGGGGTAGTTGATGCTTCATAAATACTTGTTGCCTGGTGGACTTTGTAATGAGTTTGTAAAGAGCAGAGGCCTCCATGGACTTTGTTTTGATTCTCTGCTAAAACTAAGGTGTACACCTATCACTGAGATGATTCTTGTATAGATTTGCGGGGGGGGGGGGGCTGTTCATCCTTTGTCAGTCCCAGATTAAAGCTTTCTATAATTGTGTTTAGAACGTGTGCTGTTGTCCCATCTGGGACTTGGATTACAAACTTTGAATTGTGGATAGTAGTAAATGATAAAGACTTTGAATATCAACAGTTGGTTATTGTTGTTCCAGCAGTGGAAATTACTAGTTATGCGTGTTTCTGGGAGTGGACATGTGGCAGAGAAGGCCTGCCTTGCATTGGGGAAGACTCCAGTTCAGATCCTGCATCTGACACATACTGTCTTTTGTGTGATCATGGATGGGCAAAGAGCAGTATGGGGCAGACCCTGGATTCAAAGCATGGCCTTTCATTTTACCTGTGTGACTTCAGGCACAAGACACTTCACTCCTCTGGGACTTAAGGCCTTTAGAGGCCTTTCCAGTTCTAAATCTGTGATCTAAGTTCCTAATCTCTTAGTACCTTAGGCAAATACCTTAGAGTTTACAGAGGAGTTGCTGTCACTGCTAGGGGAGGGACATTTTCCACAACAAGAAGTTCCCAACATTGATAAGAAGTCATAGGTGATAAAATAATAGTTCTTATGCCCTGCCTCTCCTCCCAATGTAACTGGATGCTTTTGTGTTATGAACAACTCACTGAGGTGGTTTGTGTGGGGTGGAGGGAGGAGAGACATACAAAAGAAACAAACAGTATTATTCCTTCGGATGAGTGATTCTTATGGTCTAGCTGGAGAGTATATACACCAAAGAACGAGAGAACAATATAAAAATATTTGGTTCAATTTTGTTGTAGATGTTTACTTGTTTCAGTCTCGTCTGCCTCTTCATGACCCTATTTGGGGTTTTCTTGGCACAGATACCAGGGTGGTTTGCCATTTCTTTCTCTAGCTCATTTTACAGATGAGGAAACTGAGGCAAACAGGGTTAAATGACATGCCCAGGGTCACCCAGCTAGTAAGTGTTCAAAGTCAAATTTGAACTCGGGTCTTCCTAACTCCAGGCCCAGTGCTCTATCCACTATGCCACCTAACTGTCCATTTGGTTCCATACCTGTACTTTAAAAAACTTGCCAAACAAAATGTACTTCAAATGTAATTGGCTTTATTTTGTGTTTATTTGCACATTTATCTCCACTTCTAGATTGTATGTTCTTTGAGGACACTAATTGTGTTTCATTCATTCTTTGAGGACCATTACAGTGTTTGTACCCTCTAGGGCGCTTGCAATTACAGTAGATCTTTTTTCTTTGTCTTGGGTATTGTCTCTTGTGTTGTACTTTTTCAGTGTGGTAGCAGTCCTATAATCTTATACTAAACTCTATGTGGTCAGTTGCCTTTTTTTTGCTGTAAGAAAGCTTCATGGTCTACTGGCCAATACTGATCCTTCAACTGGAAACACAAGCTAAATCATGTATCAAAAAGCTCTGCATCGAACCCCCCCCAAAAAAAATTCCAAATTATATGGACTGTCATCCTTCTGACCCCCTTACCAATTTGTTGTAATG